>NC_056525.1:217575105-217665294 GCF_019175285.1 Sceloporus undulatus | reverse complement strand
TCAGTGGCTTTCGATACCATTGACCATGGTATCCTTCTGGAACGCCTGAGGGAGTTGGGAATCGGGGGCACTGCGCTCCAGTGGTTCCGTTCCTACCTCTCGGGTAGATTCCAGATGGTGCAGCTGGGGGACGTGTGCTCCGATAAGAAGGCCCTTACATCTGGTGTCCCTCAAGGAGCCATTCTGTCCCCCATGCTATTTAACATTTACATGAAACCGCTGGGAGAGATTATCCAGAGACACGGGGCACGGTGTTATCAGTACGCTGATGACACACAAATATATTTCTCTGTGTCTCCGACTGATGCAGTGACCAGGGATGGCATTTCTCCTCTAGACGCCTGTCTGGACTCAGTAATGGGCTGGATGAGGGAAAACAGACTCAGACTGAATCCAGAGAAAACGGAAGTGCTCGTGATAGGTTCCCCCAGTCCGGGATTGGAGGTTTGTCTACCTGTCCTGAATGGGGTCACGCTCCCCTTGAAGGACTCTGTTCGCAGTCTGGGGGTGCTCCTGGACTCTACGCTTCACCTTACACCTCAGGTGAGCGCGACGGTCAGAAGCACCTGTTATCAGCTTCGGCTGATACGCCAGCAACGACCCTTCCTGAGCAGTGGGAACCTTGAAACGGTGGTACATGCTCTGGTAACCTCTCAATTGGATTTCTGTAATGCGCTCTACATGGGGCAACCCTTGTACCACACTCGGAAGCTACAATTGGTTCAGAACATGGCAGGAAGACTGGTTACTGGATCTTCCAGGGCCAGCCATATAACACCAGTATTAAAAGATCTACATTGGCTGCCTATTCACTTCCAAGCCCAATACAAGGTGTTGGTTATTACCTATAAAGCCCTAAATGGCTTGGGCCCAGAGTACTTGGAGGACCGCCTCTCTCCATACAATCCGCCCCGCACACTCAGATCTGCCGGGAAGCAATTACTGAGAGTTCCAGATGCGAAATATGTTATAACAACGCAGAGGGCCTTTTCCACCTCGGCCCCTCAGCTCTGGAACTCGCTTCCCGGCGAGCTCCGCTCGGCCACCTCCCTTGACCAGTTTAAAAAGGGGTTAAAAACCTTTTTATTCCAACAGGCTTTCCCCTAACTGTCCCCGATGCTGCCTCCCCTCCCCTCCCACTGTTATTGTTTTGTTATCTCGAGCTAGCTGGACATTGTTATTTTAATCTGTGCTTGTTATTTTAACTGTAATTTCCTTGTTGGTTTTATTGTACTGTTGCATTTTACACTGTAAGCCGCCTTGATCTGCGGAAAGGTGGGATATAAATAAATATTTTATTTATTATTATTATTATTATTATTTAAAAGCATCTTGTTGTTTTCTCATTTCTCAAAAGTGACTATATGTGCCTGCCTGAGGACTGATGAGACCTCACCTGGAATACTGTGCCCATTTCTGCATACCACAGTTCAAAGATATTGACAAGCTGAAATGTATCCAGAGAAGGGCAACCAATATTAAAGGTCTGGAAACCAAGCCTTATGAGGAACAATTTAGGAAACTGGATGAAAGGAATGCTGTGGATATAATATATCTTGATTTCAGTAAGGCCTTTGACAAAGTTCCCCATTACATTCTTGCAAACAAGCTTGTAAAATGTGGGCTAGACAAGGCAACTGTTACATGGATTTGTAATTGGTTGACTGGACGAACCCAAAGGATGCTCAACAATGGCTCCTTTTCATCCTGGAGAGAAGTGACCAGTGGAGTCCCACAGAGTTCTGTCCTGGGCCCAGTACTGTTCAACATCTTTATCAATGACTTGGATGACAGAATTGGGGGCATACTTATCAAATTTGCAGATGACACCAAATTAGGAGGAATACCTACTACTCCAAAAGACAGGATCAAAATTCAAAATGGCCTGAACAGACTAGAAAGCTGGGCCACAGCTAACAAAATGAACTTCAACAGGGAGAAATGTAAGGTACTGCACTTAGGGCGGAAAAATGAAATGCACAGATATAGGATGGGGGACAAGGCCAATGTGATTTTAGGCTCCATCCATAGAAGTATAGTGTCTAGATCAAGGGAAGTAATAGTGCCACTATATCCTGCTCTGGTCAGGCCCCACCTGGAATATTGCGTCCAGTTCTGGGCACCACAATTCAGAAAGGACATTGAGAAACTGGAGCGTGTCCAAAGGAGGGCGACTAAAATGGTGAAGGGTCTGGAAGCCATGACCTACGAGGAACGCCTTAGGGAGCTGGGGATGTTTAGCCTGGAGAAAAGAAGGTTGAGAGGTGATATGATAGCCCTGTTTAAATATTTGAAGGGATGTCATATTGAGGAGGGAGCAAGCTTGTTTTCTGCTGCTCCAGAGACTAGGACCCGGAGCAATGGATGCAAGCTCCAGGAAAAGAGATTCCACCTCAACATTAGGAAGAACTTCCTGACAGTAAAGGCTGTTCGACAGTGGAACAAACTCCCTCAGAGTGTAGTGGAGTCTCCCTCCTTGGAGTTCTTCAAACGGAGGCTGGATGGCCATCTGTCGGGGATGCTTTGATTTGGATTTCCTGCATGGCAGGGGGTTGTTGCGGTCTCCTCCAACTCTATTATTCTATGATTCTATGATTCTATAAGACAGAGAAGAGAAAACTGAGAGAGTGATGTGATAACTGTCTCTAAATATTTGAAGAAATATTAAACAGAAGATAGAGCAAGCTTTAGTCTCCTCCAGAGACTAAAACACAAACCAGTGGAATCAGACTACAAGAAAATAAATTTCCCCAAAATATTAGGAAAAACTTTTTAAAAAACCCCCATAAGAGCTGTTCATGAAATAGATCACATCATAAGGTGATGAACTCTCCATCTTTGGAGGTCCTTAAATAGAGTTTGAATGGGCATCTTTCAGGCATGCTTTAGTTGTGTATTCCAACACAGTAGGGAGTTGGATTGGATGGCCTTGGCAGTCCTTTCCAACTCTATGATTTCCTCATTTGAGGCATTTCTCACAATGTAATTCTTACTCACATAGTGGGAACACAGTGCAAAGTTGGTTCCTGGTAGATAAAAAAAACACCAAGTTCCTTGCAATTCCTCTTTCCAGTAGGTTTACAAAATTCAGTAGGTGCCTTAAGAAGTCCTTTAAAAAATCTTAGCATTCTGATCATATGATGTAGCAGTTGCCATAGTAACTATGCATTTGCTAAGGAATAGCAGAGTAATACTATTTTAAATGTGTAAATTATCATCCCTGAGTAACTGGTACTCTGAAATTTTATTTTTTTATTTTTTTTAAAAGGAATTTTTCAATGGATATAAAGTTTTCATTCACATATGTTCAAAGTGATATTTCTTCTGCATTGCAACTGTCAGGCAGCCAGTGCCTCTCCTTTACAACTTGCCACTGGACTGATGCAGTAGGGCTTCTACAGATGTATATGATCAATTTTCTCTTATTTTTCTTTTAACTCATTCTGCATAAGGAAAAATCTGTCCCTGTCTTCCTCATCATCCTAGGATCTGAGACTTTAAAATGTGTGATACTCTCCTGTCATGTAAGTATTGCTATTTATTCTAAGGGCAGGAGGCTGTAACATTTAAGAGTCAGAGAAACACTTTCTGCTTAATGTCATCTTTCGAATGACACTGACCTAATAGCCCAAAGGATATATAATAACAGACACACACATATACACTTTTTAGTAATATTCCAAAGAGAGTTACCCACAACTGTAGAAACACTGGCAGAAGATCACACACACTTTCAGTGCAATGTGATTTATATACTGCTAATACATAAACCATTTACGTCACATGTTTTAATTATCCTAGGTGGCTGTGATATTTTATTTTATGAACTTGCTAGCTTTTTTAACTTCACATAAAATGTAGATCTATGACTTAAAACATTAAATTACTGTTTTCTATAGTTTTTCTAACAATTGAACAATGGTGGGGCCAGTCTAAATGGATATCAGCTTAAGATAGCCCTGCAGGCCATAATCTTCTAAGGCATTACATAACTAACTCCACATGGCTGAGGGCAGGGGCTGTTCACTTTCTTCTTTTCCAGATATCATCCTCTTGCCTGTCATGGGACATGTGGCCTTTTAAATCTTAGTGCTTACCTCAAAAACAGCTTTTAGGGTTACTGCCAAAATTAGGAAATGTGTCACCATAAAAGAAGATCTCAATTCGTATTAAAAATAGTGTTTTCACATGTATGTGTACAAGTGCTAAGTTAGAAAGAGAACTAGTATAAAGAAAATCACAACACATCTCACCATTCTGGGAAAGATATGAAGTGATCTGAGTATCTTCTCAGTCTGCTATTCAGAAACTGATTATTGATAGAGACCTTCAAGGCCCTTATTTTTCATTTATCCCTCCCTGCTCCAACATTTAAACCAGACTTGGGCATTCACTCACAGAGAAGACTGTAGGGATCTCAGCTTTTATCCCACTTCATTGTTGTTGTTAACTGCCCTTGAGTCAATCTTGACCCATGGTGACCCTATGGATGTGACATCTCCAAGATATCTCCAGGACTCCCTGTCCTCCAATGCTCTGCTTTTTTCCTGCAAACCCATACTCATAACCTCTTTAATAGAGTCCATCTATCTAGCATACACCCTTCCTCTCTTTGACGGAAAGTACATGCTCTGCGCATACTAGAGTTAAAAAGGGGCGTCCCTTCCGGATGTCCCTAACCCTAGTATGTGCAGAGCGCGTACAAAATGGCGGTGCCCGTTCTACACGGGCGCTGCCATCTTGACGTCGCGGACGCATAGCGTCCGCACATCACACAGCAGAAGTGACGCCGCAAGTGTGTGACTAGTGACTCGCGGCACCACTTCTGGGACAAAAAAAGAAGCCGCTTTTTGCGGCTTCTTTTTGTTGCATCTGGAAACCGCGCGGTTTGTTTGCTGCGGTTCCTGGACGCAGCAACTGGCAGCGCTGGCAGACCGCCGTTTTCAGGCGGTCTGTAACACGCCTTTCTATTTCTACCTTTCCTAGCATTATTTTTTTTCTCCAATGAGCTGTGCCTTCTCATGATGTGTCTGATGTACAACAGATTCAGTTATGTCATCTGAAAGAATTCTGGCTTGATCTGCTCTAGGACCCATTTGTTTGTCTTTTTAGCTGTCCATGGAATTCTCGGCAAATTCTCGTCCAGCACCACATCTCAAATGAATTGATTTCCCCCCCCATCTTCTTTCTTAATTGTCCAGCTCTCACATCCATACATGATAATAGGAAATACAATGTCTTGTATGATTCCAACTTTTGTGCTCAATTGCATATCTTTGCATTTTAGGATCTTTTCTAGTGTTTTCATAGCCACTTTCCCCATTCTTAATCTTCCTCTGATTTCTGGGCTGCAGTCCCATTCCTGTCAGTGTTTGATTCCATGTATGAGAACTCATTTATTATTTCAATTTTTTCATTGTTTGGGTTAAATTTATATAAGTTCTCCATGGTCATTATTTTTGTTTTCTTTATATTCAGCAGTAAGCCTGCCTTTGATCTTTCTTAGTAGTTGTTCCAGGTTTGTGAAGTTTTCTGCTAGTAGCATGGTGCCATCTGCATATCTTAGCTGGTTGATATTCCTTCCTCCTATTTCACTCTTTCTATGTCCAAGCCTGCTATGTCCCACTGCTACCTATACCAAATGTATTTTTCCCCTCCACCTTTTATGAGGGTTCCATCCTTTATACCATTACAAATCACTCAGCTCAAGCCCATTTCTCTCACTCTAACACTAGTCTATATCAAACTTCTCTCAAATACATTTTCCAACTGCACTCTTCTCAAATCCCAGACAAAAACTGACTCCACTCAAACGCTAACTTCTATTCACTAACTACAAATCTGCTCAAACATCCCTCCTATCAGCATCCACTTCAACACTCTATTCTCTCCCCTATCCCAACAGCTACTTACCTCATACTCACATAATAAACTATGGCTACCTTTACATTGCAGAATTAATGCAATTTGACACCACTCTTAACTGCCATGGGTCCATCGTATGGAATCCTGGGATGTGTAGTTTGTTGTGGCACTAAAGCTTTCTGACAGAGAAGGTTAAATACCTCACAACACTACAAATTCCAAAATTTCATAGCTTTGAGCCATGCAGTTAAAGTAGTGTCAAACTACATTAATTCTGCAGCGTAAATGCAGCCCATGCAACATTTTTATATACAAACCCATAATACCACAAGGACATATTAAACTAGAAAAGAGCCCTTGAAATAGAGGAATGTCCTCTGTAAAATAGGACACAGGATCACTTTGTTACTAATATTGCATAAAGATCTGCTCTTCAAAGATAAAAATAAGATGTCCTCTCAAGGCATGTATAAGACTTTGGGTACAAAGTTGGTAGTAGTGTTTGGTAACACTAGCTTTGGTTTCACACAGCTAGGCTACTGAGTGGTGTCACTGGAGGGTGCGGGCCACACTGAGTGATACCCTAGAAGGGGGGTAATACCCCAGAAGAGGGGGTGACATCAAGTCGACCCCTGACACTTGCAGGCATTCCTTGGGCCCACACGGGTGCCCCTCCAGGCCTTGGGGGGATCTCCAGCCTGGGTGGGTGGTGGATGGTGGGTGACCATTTCTGCAGCCCACACAGCCATTTCCTTTACCCGCATGACACTTCCCCCACCCACATGACTGTTCCTCCTGCCCGCGCAGCCATTCTTCCAGCCTATGTGGCCATTTCCCCAGCCTGTGTGGCTGTTCTCATGTGACTCCGCACCTGGAAGTCCCGCTTCCCCAGAAGTGACACCCGGTGCATGATCCCCACTGGGCTATTGGAAGCTGAATGCCAAGCAAAGCTAGTCCTACCAAATACAGCACAAAGTGTGAGTAATGTTAGGGCTAGGTGTACTCAGAACTAGAAAAAAAAAGATATTTTGTCCAGTACAGCACATTCTACCCTTCATCCTACCTTTCCCAACCTTATGTCACCAGATGTTGATTAATTTCTGCAGCATTTGAACAGGTTCAGAAACATCTGAAGTATATTCAAAAGAGGATTGGACTCTAATTTATTCTAGTTAGGAAGAATGTGAGTAGGATTTATACAAGCACTTGTGTATGTGTATATGTGCCTTCAAGTTGCCAATCAGCTTATGGTGACCTCATGAAGTTCATAGGCTTTTCTTAGGCAATAAACATTCAAATGTAAATTTGCAAATTCCTTCCTCTGAAATATAGCTTACAGCATCTGGTATTCAGGTCCAAAACACACTGCAAAAATAAGTTTGAGACTGCTATAACTGCCCTGGCTCAGTGCTAGGGAATCCTGGAAATTGCAATTTATTGTGATCTCTGACAGAGAAGGCTAAATGTCTTGTTTCATTTGAGAAAAGTCTGGTCTTAGAACTGCCTGTAGATTATAACCACTGACCTGGAAACAATATTCACTAAGGTGTGTTGACTAGTCTCCAATTGTTGAGGACCAGTGCTTAAATCTTATAGGTGTGTCATACTGTACATACTGAGAAGGAAGCATTATTCCAGGCAGCCTGTGTAGGTAAAACGTTAATGGTAGTCCTTTGACATGAATTAATTGTAACTGATTGTGTTCCTCTCCATTACTAAGCCAAAGAGCCAGCGTTGTCTGAGGACGACTCTGGTGGTAATTTGGCGAACATGACTGCATCAAATACTGTTACCTTCCCACCAAAATGGTATCTATTTATCTACTTGCATTTGCATGCTATCAAACTGCTAGGTTGGCTGAAGCTGCAACTAGTGACAGGAGCTCACCCCATCATGCAGCACTCAGGCCTTGAACTGCCAACCTTCCAATCTTACAGTCATCAGAATTGGCATCTTAACTACTAAACCACTGTATTCATTTTAGCCTATGAGCATTCCTAAGTAATACAGATATGGGAAATACAGTCGGCCCTTCTTATACACTGATTTTTTTATACACAGATTCAAGCATCCACAGTTCGAAAACATTAAAAAAAGTATAAATTTCAAATATCAAACCTTGATTTTCCAATTTTTATAAGGGACACCAGTTTGCAATGTCATTATATTTAATGGGAGTTGAGCATCCACGGATTTTGTTATCCATGGGGGATCTTGGAAGCAAACCACACCATATAACAAGGGTCCACTGTATGTACCCTTGGTTCAAAGTTTTTTGAGAATTTTGCTTAAGTCTAGATTGAGACCTGTGCCCTCACATTTGCATACATTTCCCCACAGTCATGATGGTTTTGTTCTCTTTGAAATGATAGCATGCTTTGATGTTTTGGCAGTTGTTACCTGCTGAAGACTTTCAGGATGAGAGATCCTAAACAAAGGGGAACATATTTTTGAAGAAGTTCCAAACTTATCTTCTGTGCTCCAGTTTTGTCTGCTGCAACCTATAGACATGTTTATTTGAAACATTCCCAGTTCTTCTGCAGATACAGAAAAAAACAGATTTATCAAACCATACTTAATGTTCTACAAGCAGTTCATCACCAATGGCTGATACAAATTAGCATGTATTTGCATCCTGCATGGAATTGTATCACTCCCATTTCCTAATTCATTCACAACAATTATGTAAGAGTGAGATTTCCTAAATTTTTTGGGACCCAATCTGTGACATGGTATTATAATATTCATTTTAAAGAAGCTATAATATGCATATGAAGCCTGTATGTGTGTGTGTGTGTGTATGTTTATTTCACACAACAATGGAATATTTTATCGTTTCTTATGCCTTGAGCAATAAATTGCACTGCAGACAAACCAAATACTAGAAAGATTACCATGGTGTTATCATCCTCTCACACATTTTCTATTTTCTATTACAAGATTTCTGTGCAATTGAAGTACAGGCTCCAAAATAACACCTATGCCATTTACAAAGTGAAACATGAAAGAGTCAAAAATTCTTCAGCATTTGGCCACAGGTTTCTTCTCAATCCTATTTTTCCTGTGACACTGAGACACCATACTCTCCTAACAGAAATCATCTCTTAATGTCCTTAGTCATGAAACATAACCAGAGCTGAGTCATTTAAATTAGGTTTTTAGTGCTAACTTGTCAAATCAACTGTTTTTATAGATAATTTTACTGAAGAATTAAGGACTTGTTAACATACTTTTCAAAGCCCTTCCCATTATGTAACCTTTGGTAAATTATGAAAGGTTTTTCTCAGTTTCTTGGGAAGACTTCCAGATACAGTACTCAAGTACAGGGACATATATTATTGGTAGAATTTATTTCAACACAAGTCAAAGGGGATTATCGCACATGCTGTATCCCATCTTTCTCCTGATGTGATACATGTGCATTTAAATGTCAAAGATGGGTCTTATCACATTCACCTGTGGCCACCCGTCTGTAGCCCATCTGCAACCCAGGCTTCCCTGGCAGATTTTCATTCATGGGATTTTCCCATCTTTGAAAAGCTGCAGGACAAGCCCTGTTTGCAGATGGGCTGCAAATAGGCAGCCATGTATCCCATCAGAAGAAAGATGGGATACAGCATGTTCGATAATTTCGAAAGAGGACCACATTAGTTTTTGTACAGATAGTACATGACAATTCCCAGTTAGAAAATTACTTTTTAAAGACAGCCATTCCCAAGAATTCCCCCGCCAGCCAGCCTGGCCTGTAGGATTGTGGGAACTGTTATTGAGTGGTGCAATGCCATACTAGATAAAGGATTCTGGGAGTTGTAGATCAAGAAGCAACATTTCCCAAGTAAGCCTTTAAGATCAAAGTAAGCTAAGCTGATGGAAGGATCTACCTGCAATATACTGCTACCACATTTTAAAATCATTTCAGCCTAAATAGTTCACACCATTTTACTGAACATATTCCCCATCTGTTTCACTACTTAAAAAAAAAAAAGGGGGGGGGTCTGTTGGATGGGAATCTGTGTAATTGTAATGAGGAGGCTAATAAGCTCTGAATAATATAAACATGATTTATGTGATTTCTTTTTATTTTAGCTCCTTTAGTAGCAAATTGTAAAAAACACATATGACAAGAGGTGGAAGATATACCATTGAAGCACCAGGTTCCTTAGCAGATGTTTTATACCATTGTGTTTTCAGCACTGCAGTTATTTCTGGAGCTGAGGCTGATTTCTGCCAAGATCCTTGCTCTTTTCTTGTGCATTTGGAGTCCATTTTCCTCAATTGGTTTTTCATTCCTGCCGGTTACATCTTCCTTTCAGTAAATGCTCTGTTTACTCTCTTCCTCTCAATTGCCTGTGAGTGTCAAAGATCCTAAACTGGTGTGAATCAAAGCGGCTTTGCTACACGTACGCCTCAACTGAGCTGTGCTGATATATTCCAGAAGAGAACTTGCTCTATAATTCTCCCATACTTGCGAAGCCTTGATGTTCTTTCCCCCTGAAACTTCAAGCAGGCTTTCATCTCATCTCACCCTGATTATTGTTCTTCTCTCAGGCAAGGTTTTACCCAAATCCCAGCTCTATAGACCACAGTATTTTTTTTTTAAAAAAAAAAATCCCTGCAGCTGCTTATCCTCTCTCACATGTAAAGCAACAACATGACATGACCTCCATCTTTAGGTACCTTGACTGGTTTCCAGTTATTTCAGAATTGAGTTCAAAGTGACTTTCATTGCTCTGCAGATTCTCCAAGGCCTTGCTCTGTCTGACCCTAGAGGCCTTGGCCAATCTCTCTTCCCTCTCCCTTTCCTTTCTTTTTACAGCAGACTTTCACTCACACTAAAATGCTTGCCTTAACACTTTTCTCAGCCTGAATCAATGTGGAGAATGACCACTTCATAAATACAGCCTGATATTTTTTTTGTTTTTAAAATATTAAGTTATTTATGTTAATAAATGATTAAAAGATTCTATCTGAGATGTGTCTATGTGAACATGCACAAATATGTACAAATATTTGGTGAATCATATATAGTTAAAGTCCAGGCTGAAAGTTCTCTGACAAATTTTGTCACAACCCGAGAGGTAGCCCAAGCTCTTCCACTGCTTGAGACAGGAAGTAAAGTGCCTCTGGCCACAATACATGGTCATCAATGGGACCCTTTTTAGCTGAAGGCAGAAGGCTTCTGTATAGACCTAGGCCATCTATAAAAAACAATGAAAATGACTTGACATGGAAAACAGAGATTAAGTGGGCACCTTTTTTGCTCCCATAGGCCCGGTACATACCTTAGAGACTATTCGGAGTGGTGGCAGTCTCTCTCCCCCCCCCCATTTTGATTGAGCTTTCCTGTATGGCAGGGGGTTGGCCCTTGTAGTCTCTTCCAACTCTATGGTTCCATGGAGGGAAGCCGCAGCTGCCAAACCGCACAGCTTCCCTCTGGCAGAAAAGGAACCTGCAAAAAACAGTTTCTTTTAAAGCCGCAGGGGTGGCATAACCAGTGCGCCACTGGCGCACTGGTTACATAAGTGCCAGGCAGCAATGTGCAGTTGCTGCATGGTGCTTACATAACAATGGTGGCACCCATGTATACACGGCACCACCATTATTACGCCACTGCCACATACTAGGGTTGCGAGGCGTGCGGTTGTTCCACTCTCGTGCAACCCCAGTACATGGCCAGGCCAGTGCAAAGCATTGTCTGGACCGCACCATAGTCATGCACAAATCCCCTTTCCTTATTTATGTTCATTTTTTTCTTTTTCATATCTGAGTTCATAAATTCAACCTAGCTAATGAGGAAATCAAAAATAGTTAAAGATTTCTCATACCTTGAATCAAACATCGACCAGAATGAAGACTGCAGTCAAGAGATAAGAAGAAAACTAGAAATGGGAAGGGCAGTAGAGAAAGAACTAGACAAGATATTAAAGAGGAAAGATATGCAACTGAGCTCTAAAGTCAGAATTGTCCAAGCTATTATACTCTCCATCCCATGTATGGATGTGAGAGTTCAACAGTGAGAAAAGATAAAAAGAAAATCAATTCATTTGTGATGCAGTGCTGGAGGAGAGTTCTGAAGATACTGTGGATAGCCAAATGACAAACAAATAGGTCCTTCAACAGATCAAGCCTCAAATATCCCTAGAAGTCAAGATGGTCAAATTGAAGCTGTCATACTTTGGTCACATCAAGAGAAGGCCTGACTCATTTGAAAAGAAAATAATGCTAGGAAAGGTTGAGGGTAGAGGAAAGAGAGGAAGGTCACATGCTAGATATTAAGAGTGTTTTGTACATTCTCCATCCAACCAATTTTCCTGCCCATAAATAGATTGGTGAAAAATTTTGAAGGGGCATTTTTGCACACAGCTCTACAATGCCCAGAAGGACATAAAAAAGCATGTGGCCACTGATAATCTTGTTAATGTTTCTCTGGTTGGAGAAGGGAGGCAATGTTAGGCAGAGGACAGTTGGCTACTCTAGGACCTATACTCTGAAAAGTCACGCTGCATCTTTCAGACATCAACTCCTGTCTTCCTTTATCCTCTTTTCAGGGAACAGATTGCTTCACCCTCACATAGAATAAGCCCATGAACTGTCACTGATAGCAGAGAGGTAGAACAGCAGCAAAGGTGTGGGGGGAGGGGTCACTGGCACATCATCAAAAAAGAAAAAGGGAGGAAACCAATCACCCTAAATGAAAGAAACAAACAAAGAGACTTGAGCCTACTTCTTCAGATGCTTGGGAAAGTTAGGGGCTGTATAGATGGGGATAAGGTAACCCTAGATACCTTAAAGGCACCAGATCTCATATGATCGTGCAAGCTAATCTTCCTATATAACCTTTAAGGACATTTGAATACAGGGAATATTCATTTTCTCCCACAGCAGGAAGAAAGCTATTGTAATTATTTCTCCATACATGTGAGGATGAATTATGAGAATTTACAGCTTTAAGACTCCACTGTAGCCAAGCAGCTCTTGGTATTAGCACTGGGCTCTTTCCTGGGGTAATACTTTCAATAGATGCTGCAGAGATGGGAATTGTGCAAACCTCCAGACATTGTAACATCCAGTAGACCGTGCCAGTCTAGCCAATGGTAAGAAATGCTAGAAGCTGCACTTCTCCAACATCTGGAAGGTGACACAATTCCCATGCCTGAAGCACTAGATGATGCCAACTCCAGACACTGCCCTGCCTCTTAAGTGCTGGCATGCTTTGGCTTTTATTTTCCCCCTTCCAAACGTCTGTTTTCTATCTAAACCTTTTTTTAAAAAAGCAAACCTTTCACACTGAAACCTTTTATCTTGCCCTGAATCATCTGCCTTCACCCAGAGGAAGTACTTCATTTGATTATCATATCAGTTACTAGCTTGCAAATACAATTTAGCCTTAACATTGGGAAAAGAAACATCTGTTTGAATAGAAATGTAAGACCACTGGGATTTATGCTTCTTTGGTCTCCTTGGGCTCTTCTCTTTTGTTTCTTTGTGTCCACATTTGTTGAACTGGTTTAAAATTACAGAATTAAATGCCGGTGATTACAAGGAGGAAAAATCCACCTAAACTGGACACACTTAGCAATGTTATGTACCATAACATTCCTTGTGACATACATGGCATTTCTAAAATAAGCAGATGTGTGGGATATTCCACTCATGGATAAAGAGAGCAGATTGCTTTGCAGTGCTGAAAGCTAAAAACTTCTGGAGATCCATAATTTCTCTGAGGAAGGAGTTAAATAATTTAGAAGATATGAATAGGCTGCAGAAGACTTCTTGCTGCCTGAGGCAGAACAGTAAATGGAACTCATCATCACACACTGGGAGCAAACAGATGGGTCAAATGTTGCTTGAGGTTCTGGTATTTGTAGCTGTCATCTTGTTTTTTGTTTGTTTGTTTTTAACATATCCAAATTACTTTTTTCTTTTTTTAATCCCAGATTATTTTATGGTAATTCTTGGCAACATCTGAAATTTTTTATTCCCAACTTCTCACTGTGTGTTTATGTGTTTTTTTTTTAAAAAAGAAACCATCAGAGACATGTTGCATCAAAAAAACCTCCCAAAGAGTATGGTGTGCACTTGCAATTGTAGTTTGTGCCAGGTGTTTTGGCCACTTGCTCAAAGATGCATATTGTGATGTTGGCTGCATTGTTTGCAAACTGAACCGTTGCAAGGTGGGAGGCGGGAAAGGGCAAAGATAGTTCTTTCATCCTCTTCTTCCCCTTTTCCTCCTTTATGAATATAATCAGACTTATACCATCATAGTGCATCAGTGCAATAGTGAATAGAACTTTTTCACTAGAGTGCTGCTTCATTATTTCACTGCTGTACTATGACTCTAAGAAAAGTATAAAATATACAGTATAAAAGCATACGAACAGTTCAACTTCAGTGAATCTACAGTTCCAGGTTTTTTTAAAACCCTTCTAGTGGGTAAGAAATTGCTTTGTCCAGCAACATATAGTCCCTCCTCATACACACATTAACAGAAAAGAGCCCAATGAGAGGGAACAAGTGGATGTGGAAGTAACAAAAACTGACAACACTCAGCAAAAATGAAGGTGCTATACTGCAACAGCTCACACATCATTAGATCAGTCTGGAAGAGGCCTCAAGCAAGATACATGGCACCCAAGGCCTACCAAGTTTTTATGTTTTACACCCATGGCCTCCTTGGAGGTTTTTGAGCTCCCAAGGCTGAAGATCCTGCAAGTGACTCTTGCTCTCCCTTGCAGGGAAAAGCAAGAATAAAATGAGGGGCTAACAATTTGCTGCCTTTCAATAATCAAAATCACCCCCCTGAAGTAACTACCGTACTTATTCTTTTACATGGTCAGCCCTGACAAGGCTGTGTGTCAATATACATCTCTCCTATGCATGTCGTCCACCCTCAAAATCTCAGATTATGTGCCCCAAAGCAACACATATTTCACATAAGGAATATCAGATGGTCAAAATGTGTCATACTCAGAAGTTGTTTATTTTATTGTGTCTGTGGGGAACAGAGAAAACCTTCCTCCATAATATACAATAAAGCATGGGGTTAAAAAATGCGTTTGGCCATGGACAATATAAACCATGAAATAACATTTTATCTCTTTGGCTTGGCTTAGGGCCTGTGACCTTCCTGATTCTATTTAGTTATAGATACTAATAGTCACATAATTGCTGTGGGTTAGCGTGTAAATGGATGAATCAATCCAAGGTTAAGTTGTCACTTGACCAAGAAAAAGAAACCCAATTGATGTGAACACTGTGGCATAGCCAGGCGATTTGAACCCAAATTACTGAGATGTCTGATATTGATCATTTCTTATTCAAGAATCCTCTCTTTCATGATGTTTCTAAGCTCAGCTAGCCTGGCTCTGAAAGCAAAACTAGCCAGCCCACCTAAAATGATTCTTTTCATCTTTGAATCAATTTGCCTTCCGCCCAGATAGATTCCTATAATCACCCCACTGTAACGACGTCAGTTATTGACCATGATTCTTCAGCAGCAATTTTGGAATAGTCAAGAAGAAAGACCATGAAACCATTTCAGCTTTTTAAAAAGCCCATATATCTGTCTATATCAATAATAGACACCAAGAAATGTAAATGAAGTGTTAGGGACAGGAAAAAAAGAGGTAAAAGCATAATATAGAATGAAACTGGTAATAAAATACTCAACAAATGTAAACGAAAACTCTTTGACAATTCAGTGATTCATTCATACTCTAATTTTAGGTATTTGTCTGTTTTTCTGTTATGCTGTACAAATCCACATGCTTTATCTCAGCATCGCCAAACAGTGTGCTATCTAGTGGGATCCGAACAAAGAGTGTAGTAAGTTTTTGGAACTAATCCTTCAACTGCACTCTTGCACAAATATTTTGTATTTCTGTATTTCTGATGCTTGAGTATAGCTTCTATGACTCAATTTTGCTCAAACGTGATAATTAGACTTAGGTTGACATCTGAAACATTTCTGCACAAGTTCATGATCAACTGGCAAATGTTGCCCCTCCCTGTGCAAAATTGCTTTTGTGTGTGTGGTCCATTTTGCATGGAATTTAGCATAAAACAAGTTTTATGCATTGTGAGTGGTACCAGTCAAACTTTAACCATTTTGCGATTATAGTGATAAGAGTGAGGCAAAATATTAATTCAATTAATGAAATAATGTAATTTGTATTAACCAACCTAATTAAAAGTGAGCTGAACTGGACAAAAACAAAGAACATAGTATAGTTTTGAACCCAGTGATGAGGTTCAGATCCTTAACATAGATATTCTCAGAAGGAAAAGTAAATGATTTAATCATACTCATGAACAGCAGCATTGGTTTTCTTTTCTGCTCCTTTCCACCCTACTTCCTTGTTATTTCAAGTCTGCTAGAGGAGAAAGACAGCTGCTATTACTACATTTAGTTTCAGCTTATCATTATGCAGCCCAGTTCTCTGCTTGTTCACTTGGAAGTAGGGATGGAAAAAGAAATTTGCATTTATTATTTTTTAAAAGGTAAATTTCAGGTCTTTAAGACGATTAATAAAAGTGAGCATATTTCTTGTTGTTTTCCCTCACTGGGAGGAAACAATGAGCATTGGAGACTTTTCTTTTTGTTTTCCTTTTTAAAATTTTGAATTAACAAATGCAGTCTGGTAAAAATGTGTATCTTTGCAAAATACATACAAACATGATATAAATAATTCTTTAAAAATAACAATGCACAAAAGGTGTGTATATTAGGAAAGGGCATACTGAAAGATGCATGAATTTCCATGTAGGAAGAATCAAACAAGATAGAGAAGAAAACACAGGTAGGATTTTGAGAAATGCAACTGAACTGAGACTGGGAGATTTTCACATTCCGATCCAGAAATTCCAATGAGCAAAATGGATCACTCTCCTATGTAGGCATGCATAAAATTTCAACCTGAAGTATCTCATATTTAATTTTAAATATGTTGGTTCAGACAGGCATATTGCATTTTCTCTCCTTACAAATTCTCTTGTGTATCATCTGATAGCTCTGTAGACAAATCTGTCCAGTCAGTTTACTCATTATTTACTATGTTAGTCTGCACTGTATCCATGACGCTGCAGCCTTCTTCGAAAGCTCACGCCGAACAAGCTTTGAAGAGAAACGACAACGCAGAAAGAACCGCAACCTGGAAACATCACCCAAGGAGACATTCTGCTGTGCTTTCTGCAACCAGACCTGCTTATCCCGAATTGGCCTTTTTAGTCACCAACGCGCTTGTACAAAGCGCGGGATGAATCCTTCCTGAATCTTCGTTCGCGAAGCAAAGCTAGAGAGAGTCTGCACTGGGCTTTGAATTCCATGGCCACAATAGTCCCTTCTGGAGTTGCCATGCCCATGGAAAAAGCAACAGAGCTGATATAGACAAGAAGAAAGAATTTAGGGTATGCAGATAGGTATTTACAACTCAGACTCAATGGACAGGATTTCTAGATTAACTTTCAATTCCCTGAGAATTCAGGGCTAAAAACTGAGAGTAGGTGGAGGGGCTTTATAATGAAAGGGATACAAAGCTGGCAAGAGTTTGGAAGAGAGCTGGACCTGTTTCTGGATCAACTAAGTGAGGAAGCAGGCATGTCAGTAATATAGGTAGATGGGCCCAGAATATGATAAAATCCAAGTAGTATGGCACCCTAGTGTGAAGGGGGGGGGACCCTTTTATTTTAGGTGGCAAAAGTGCCCAGTAGGTGTAACAGGACTTGCATCTCTCTCTGTGTGTGTGCATGTGTGTGCCTTCAAGCTGTCTGTTGAACTATGATGATACCATGAATTTCGTAGGATTTTCTTTGGCAAAGAATACTCAGAAGTAGTTTTGCCAGTTTCTTCATCTGAAAGATAGCCTACTGGATAATGATTGGTGATATTTAAGTATTAACCAAGGCTGACCTTGCTTAGCTTGCACGATCATATGAGATCTGGTGCCTTTAAGGTATCTAGGGTTACCTTATTCTACTTCCTGACAACTGAAAATCTAATTTGTATATTATGCAAATTGTTCTAATAATGTAGATTACTCTATTGGTCCTGCTCCATCCTTTCCCCACTCTCATTTACCTCCTCCTCATGCTTTCACCTCAATGTGCATGCTTGGAATGCACCACTCCTTTACTTCTGGTACTCTGCTGCTTGCACTGCTCATCCTCCCATCTCTCCTCTTCTCTCCCCTGCTTCACCTCATGCCCTTGTAATGCGTTATTATTATTATTATGATTTATTATTATTATTTAACCTTTATTTATAAAGCACTGTAATTTCACAGCGCTGTACACTACAATCTTTTAATTAGGCGGTTCCTGCCCTCAGGCTTACAATCTAAAAAGACATGACCCCAAAAGAGAAAGGAGTGGTGGAGGGGAGGGATGAGGGGACAGCAGTTCTTCTCTGAGGCCTGGACCAAGGCAGATGGACTGGGTTGGACTCTACCATTCATAACACTTGCTCTCCCTTCCCTCCTACTCTCTCTTTCATCCCAGCTTGTGCCCTTGCAATGCACTCCTCTTTTGATTTTTGTACTGTCTCATGTGTGTCAGTTGCCATTACAGTTTGGAATTTATTCTGCTAAAAAAATTGCATGTGGTCTTTTCCCCCACATAAAACAGTTTCTGCGCACAAAAAACAGCATTTCTGCACAGAGAAGTCTGTTTGCTGTACAATTTTGTATGTAGAACAAATTTTGTACAGAGTAAGCCCCAACTTGCAGATTCTCATGACCCAAGACTTCTCCTCATCCTCATCAGGTTTTCCTGATGGTCGAGAAACCTGAACAAAGAACGGAACACCATTTCTGCACTAGTTGTCTGTACATTTCCAGACCAAATTTAAAGGACTGATGAACAGCATTTAATAGTGATATATATGAAAGGCCATCTTCTCTTGTTTGGGTTTGTCCAGATCATATGATTGGTTGTGGCTGTATGCATAAGACTGGCAGTGAAGCAGAAGAAACTAGACCTTTCCTGTTTCTCTTTTATTATTTGCTTTTAAACAGACTCTAAAGTTGTGGTTGCTTATAGTTGCCTTAATTGATTGATCTGAGGCTAGCTCAGGCTTTAAAACTATAATTTTAAACTGTTCATGCTGTCTTAACTGCTGGATTTTTGATTGAACTGTTTGATGTTTATTATTGTGAATTTGCACTTGGTTCTTATTTTTAATTTGTTTTTGTGATATTTCCTGATGGACTTCTTTGAATGAACTGTTGTTGTGTGCCTTCAAGTAATTTCTGACTTATGGAGACTCTAAGGCAACCCCTTCATGGGGTTTTCTTGGCAAGATTTGTTCAAAAGAGGTTTGTTTTTAGCTTCCTTTGAGACTGAGAGAATGTGACTTGCCTAAGGTCACCAAGTGGGTTTTCATGGTCAAGTGGGATTTGAAACCTGGTCTCCAGTCATAGTCCACAACTCAAACCATTACACCACACTGGTTCTCGAAGGGCTGAAATGACTTTACAGACTAGAAAACTGGTATGTAAATAATTAAAAACATTGATTCCCCCCCCCCCATTTCAGTTGAAGGATCAAAAGCAGCAATGACAGAAGAGATTAGGGCACCACTAATTTCCTGTCAGGATAGATACTGGTTGTAACCTTAACCTATGGCTCTTATCAGACAGCCCCATGGCTGGGCAATAGGCAGCTCATATCCAATCTGAGCTTCTACCACAGCTTTTCAAGATGGGAAAAGCTTTTCAAGATAGTAAAACTGCCTGGCCATGGGGCTGTCTAATAAGATCTGTCTGTTACAGTTACAACCTGCATTTATCCCGGTGGGAATTGGTGGTGTTATAATCTCCAGAGTAGACTACAGCTCTTCAGAGAATATGCCAGTCAGAGTTGACACTTCTAGGTAGAGAATGGTTTGTACAAGGTTTTCTTCCATCATTTCTAATACAATTAAATTCTCCCAATGTAAATATCAGCTTGTTGTATACATATTGTGAGAACTGGACATGTTATTTAACATGTTGGCTGGTTTCTAGTGTTAGAATGTAAAATCATTGTTTATTTAGCTAAACCACAGATTCTTTTAATGACAGATGTTGAGTCTGACTACAAATCAGCATTGGTAAACCAAGATCTGAAACTATATGAAGCTGATTTGCAAACTACTACTTGTGTGAAGAATGTTTTGATGTCTGGAGTCAGATATCAAATGGCAAACTAAAATTAGTGTTAGAGTTACCAATCCTGGCAAGCCTCCACTCACTAATTGCTAGTTTGCATCATGGTGATTTCCTATTTGCTTGTTTTACCATACCTACTTTGTGTTTGCTTTGCACTAACCTGCAGCCATTTTTCTTCTTCACTCTCCCCCCTATTAGTCTATGCATTTGACTTTGCCCAGGTATTTGTAAATAAAGTTACTTTTATAGATGCTTTACAAAGAAGACTAAGGGGTTGTGCACACTGCCCCCGAAGGGGTGGCCTGCAGCCACCTCCATCTTCTCCAGATCGAGGCTGTGGCAACTGCACACTGCAGCCCTAGTCTGGCCTTTCCAGGGTGAAATAGCTGTGGTGCCACAGCTTAAGGCACTCTTTTGGCACTGCATCATGTGGAGCGGCACGCAGCATGACAACACCATGGGGGCAGAGTCAGAGCATGTGTTGTATGGATGCCATGCCCAGACACCACTGGCCTTAGTGGCCGGTCTGCACAGCTCCTAAGCTTCTTTCCTCCTTCTCTAATAGGCCCTGTTTGTATATAGTTGGCTGTGGAATTGATTTTGTTTAACTTCAGCCTTGCCAATTGATTTCTCTGCTTGAAAGTTCTCATATTTCCTAACAGTTAGTAGTATTACTCTGCCTCAAAAGAGTGCTGTACTGAGCCAAGATATGTCTGTACCATGAAGAAGGGAATGACTCTAGGATGCCTACTGTACATCTGGAAATTCAAAATATGTTGTGTTGTTACAAGGCCTTACTTCTCAATCCAGCTGTAAGTCCTAGTCATTTTGCTACCTGTGGCAAAGCATAAAAAGATGTCAAAATGATGACTGCACTGAATTCGCTAGAGACTGTTGAGATTACCACATGTAAAATCTGCACCAGGTTACACTCAGGTTTATTTCATTGTTCTGTGCCGAAGCATTAGGCAGCCTGTATCCAACCCATTGGAAAATCCCATTGTTGAAAAGGTGCCAGAGATGCCCAGGTTGGATACAAGCTGCCTACTGCCCAGGTATGAAGTAATGTGTTAAGATCCATTGCTGACAGTTACAACCCGTGTGTAACCCGGCGTGGATTTTGTGCTCAATAATCTCTTCTGTCTTCCATTTCACTTCAGGGCAGCAGAGTTGCTGAGGGGGCACAGGCTAGATAAATGGCACACAGCTGTCTTCTCCTATACCTTGTCACTACATCTTTATATAATAGAATAGAATCACAGAATAGTAAAGTTGGGAGAAACCACAAGGGCCATCCAGTCCAACCCCCTGCCATGCAGGAAATCTCAATCAAAGCATTCCCGACAGATGGCCATCCAGGCTCTGCTTAAAGACCTCCAAAGACTCCACCACACTCTGAGGGAGTGTGTTCCTGTACTGTCAGGAAGTTCCTCCTAATGTTAGGGTGGAATCTCTTTTCTTGTAGCTTGCATCCATTGTTGCAGGTCCTGTTCTCTGGAGCAGCAGAAAACAAACTTGCTCCCTCCACAATATGACATCCCTTCAAATATTTAAACAGGGCTATCATATCACCTCTTAACCATCTCTCCTCCAGGCTAAGCATCCCCAGCTCCCTAAGCCGTTCCTCATAGGACATGGTTTCCAGACCCTTCACCCTTTTATAACCCTCCTTTGGACATGCTCCAGTTTCTCAATGTCCTTTTTTAATTGTGGTGCCCAGAACTGGACACAGTATTCCTAGGTGTGGCCTGACCAAAGCAGAATACAGTGGCACTATTACTTCCCTTGATCTAGACACTATACTTCTATTGATGCAGCCTAAAATCACATTGGCCTTTTTAGCTGCCGCATCACACTGTTGACTCATGTTCAACTTGTGGTCTACTTGGACTCCTAGATCCCTCTCATACTTAGTCTCATTCAGCCAGGTGTTCCCCATCCTATATCTGTGCATTTCATTTTTCTGTCCTAAGTGCAGTACCTTATATTTCTTTGTGTTGAATTTCATTTTGTTAGCTTTGGCCCAGCTTTCGAGTCTATTCAGGTCATTTTGAATTTTGATACTGCCCTCTGGAGTATTAATTATTTCTCCTAATTTGGTGTCATCTGCAAATTTGATGAGTTTGCCCCCAATTCTTTCATCCAAGTCATTTATAAAGATGTTGAATAGCATTGGGCCCAGGACAGAGCCCTGTGGGACCCCACTGGTTACTTCTCTCCAGGATGAAAAGGAGCCATTGTTGAGCATCCTTTGGGTTCGGCCAGTCAACTAGTTACAAATCCATGTAACAGTTACCTTGTCTAGCCCACATTTTACAAGCTTGTTTACAAGAATGTCTTGGGAAATCTTGTCAAAGGCCTTACTGAAATGTGGATATACTACATCCACAGCATTCCTTTCATCTACCAAGCTGGTAATTTTATCAAAGAAAGAGATCAGATTTGTCTGGCATGACTTGTTTCTCTGAAACCCATGTTGACTTTTTGTGATTATGGAATTGCCTTCTAGATGTTCACAGACTCTCTGTTTAATGATCTGCTCTAGAATTTTTCCTGGTATTGATGTCAGACTAACTGGACGATAATTGTTGGGATCCTCTTTTTTCCCTTTTTGAAGATGGGGACAACGTTTGCCCTCCTCCAGTCTGCTGGGACTTCTCCTGTTCTCCAGGAGTTCTCAAATATTATTGCCAATGGCTCTGATATTACATTCTTTTAATACCCTTGGATGTAGTTTATCAGTCACCTGAGCTAACCATGTCATTCTGCCTAGCAATAGGACCCTGCCTGTCTGCAATCCTGACATGGTTTTTGCATGGTTTTAGTGTAAAGTTCTTCTTTGTCTGACATTTAGACAGGAAGGACAGTTTGAACTATTTACCAACCCTGAAAAAGATAAAGCCAGTTCACTTGACTCCTTTATGTTGTTATTTTCTTCAGAAGCCTCTCACCTCAGAACATTAAAATCATTATATAATATTGCCTAGAAAATCTTGTCTTCTCAGGTGCCCTTTTCAAATAAGAAATGAAACCAAATACTGTATCCAATCCAACATGCACAATACCTTATCAGCAAGCCAATGTATCTTTAAACAGCTACTGTCATCTCAAGGAGAACAAAGAATCAGTTGGCTTAGAACAACCATATGGGGTTTGCACCCTGCTAATCATAAAGAGAAATAGCAGTGGGAAGAGCTTCCATTGGCTTTCTAGCTTTGATCACAAGAGGGAGTATTTGCTAGTAATCTTTCCTTAAAATGAAAATGCTACTTCATAACACAAGCAGTGGATATGTGCAATTATCTAGTCTCTGCATTGTACTGACAACATCCCTGCTGGTTGAAATAAATGTTAATAGAACTAGTATGTCTTCCTTTCCTTGTGAACATGTACAGGAGTAAAGATCACTTGTCAGTGGCACACTCTGCTGTTCTTGAAGACAAATGGTGGGCATTAGAATTTGTTATTATATATGAAGAAAATGGAGAGTAAACCCAGATGGAGAAATCTATCCATTTTGATTTCTCCCACCACTGAATTTTCAAATCTCAATTTCTTTCTGTTTCAAATATGAAGAAATGTTCAAATTTTCACAGAACTTTCAAAAACTAACTGAAATGAAATTTGTCACCATCTGTTTTAATACAGTTCAATATGTAAATATATTCTCAGTATGGAAAGGAACATGCTATACCTGTCTGCTATACAGGTTTAAAGATGAAGAGGCTTGTTAAAAAGTATGGAAATCTTTACTCAGCAACACTTAAAACTGCTGAATGCATACGAGTTCAAATTCAGACTTTTAATAGTTAAGCTCTTACTGTCCTGGGTCTGGTTGGATGAATCCATTAGTTTTGATTCTTCCCTAATTTGATTTTTTTTTACAAGTGAAAATTTGTTTCCATCCCAGTGATGGCAAAAATGTGGATTTCAGTACATTTCCTTTTGAACTGAAATAAAATCCCCACACTTGTAATAAAATGCAATCACTGTGTGATGCAAACATTCTCATTAACCTGGAGGTGGGAGGCACTCCTATGGCATATTAAAGACTAACAGTTTTGGTTTAGTTGATGCGTGCACTTTCTGGTTTAGGGAAAATCATGCAAGGAACGAGTAAAGCATATATATTTTTTTCCTGTTATTTAGAACAGGAGTGAGCTATTGTCAGAGGCTAGGCTCTTGAAGGACTGTCCCTCTGCAAAAACTCTTTTTGTCCCCAAAGGCTCTCTTGGGTATGTGTGGAACATTTGTGCCATGTTTTTGTTCCCCGGATGATGATGATGATGATGATGATGATGATGATGATGATGATGATAGTTATTTCTATCTGGCACTTTCCCCAAAACTAGGACTCAGGGTGGTTCACAATATTAAAAAACAGCACAATTAAAAGCATACAAAATGGTATATTAAAATAGAATTAAATTATTTTATCATTTTAGATCCCTTTAGGTCAATTTTAGATCATTTTAGGTCCTGGAGATATCCTTTTTTTACAACAGGAAATGACCAGGAACTTACTTCCTGTTTTGGGAAAAAGTGTCTCATTGACATAAGATGGCCAAGCCTTCCACCCTCCAAAAAACATAGCAAAACAATCCCCATGCTTCCTGGGGGGCATTTAGGGGCAAAAAAAAATTTGAGATCTCTCTTTTTTAATTAACACAAAGGGCTCCAAAAGTCCCTCGTCAAGTGGGTACTTTGACCACCTTTAGAAGTGCACCTTGTCTGAGAGTATCACAATGTAGCATAGTGGCTTAAGATGAAAAGATTTTGTGATTCAAATATCACCTTAGCCAGAAAGTCACAAGTTTGTGTGGATGAGTGGGTAAAAGCATCCACTTGTGGGGTTGCCATGTTGAAAAATGAAGGCAACTCCTGTTCTATAGATGAGGGAAATTCAGCAGGTCTTGCTTATTGCCTAGTTGTGTGACACCTGCAGAAATTCTCCTCTTTTACACAACTGTTAAAGAGACAGGAGCCATCTTCTGTTTTCAGTCTGACAACTGTTGTAATAATTAATAAGACAATGTACTAAATTAAAGTGCTAAATAAATTTAAATTTCATTATTACAATATTACCTGTAGGGATTTTAATGTTATTGAAAAGAGGATATCCAGTATATTATTTATCATTCCCAGACAGCACCAGGACACAGTCCCATGAGAAATCAGTTGCTAGTGTGGAAGGGAGCTACCAGATATCATCTGCCTGCTTTTGAGCAGATGGGGAAAGGGAACAAACATTGCCCCCCTGAACCTTCAGTGAATATGTTGGTGGTCTGGGAGGGCGATGATTGACTGTGACAAGATATCCTGATGTCACCCACAGGATATCTTTGCTCAAAGAGGTATTGGACAGTGAGACATTATGGCAGTATATGTAACGTATAGGATTCCAGCCTGTATATAAGAAATTCATTGCACAATGTAATGTCGAAGGCTTTCATGGCCGGCATCCGTAGTTTTTTGTGTGTTTTTTGGCCTATGTGGCCATGTTCCAGAAAAGTTTCTTCCTGCACAGGGAAGCCATTGAAATCCATAAACACCTGGACAATTTCAACAGAAAAGAGGAAACCCTTAAAGTAAACAAGGTTTGGCTACCAGTCCTGAAAGATAGCAAGACAAAGACTCAACAAATGCAAATGAGAAATCTCCCAGCAGACAATGAGCACTATCAAGCAGACATCAATCCTCTTTTCCAGACCCTCCACCCTGAGGCCTGCCATTAGCAACAAAAACAATATACATGTAAATTCACTCCTGCCTTTCCAGGTCACACATTATATATACCCAAGTCATTTCCAGGCAAACATTCTCTGAAGATGCCAGCCACAGATGTGGTGAAATGTCAGGAAGAAACTTTTCTGGAACATGGCCACATAGCCCGAAAAACCCACAAAAAACTAATTCATCGCACAGTTTGGAGAAATGCCGAAACCAAAGCATAATTGCATTGCGTTATGTTCATTAATTCAAGAGGTGTGATTTTTTTGGGTTCATATTAGAACATTAACCAAATTAATTTGTCCACCCATCCCTCAGTAAGAGCATATGCTATTTGCCATTGTCTCTGCAAACGAGATTGCCACCTGTATACAATACTATGTCTCTGGCAAGAGACAACATGAAACCACATTGCCATCAAAGAAAAACCAGATGGCAGTAGATATCTGCCTCCACTATTCCCCGGTGGGTTGGTTTGCAGTTGTGACTTAGAAGAGAATTTCCTGAATCACAATTTGTGCCCGATTTACATCCATCACCCACACAGGTTCCTTTACCTCTCCTCGAAAGCACAGCCAAGTTTAATGCTGGGAATTCACCTTGCTCTCAAAGATACAGACGAGGGAGAGAGGTCAATGCCACCCTCCGTTCCGCACTTTCCATGCATTCTGATGGAAGGCTCTGTACTCTTGTTCTTAAGCAGAAAGGCTGTGGTAAGGAGCAGTGCTGACAGTGTGCATTTGCAGATGTCACCATATGGGAAAAAGGGAAAAAAAAACTAGTTGCACTGATGATTCCCTGCACATGTAGGAGACAGTTTGCATTGTTGGCACAGTCCCTACACAGAAACAAGCACAGCTTAGCAAAGTTAAGCAGATGGCAGTAGATCTGGTGCCAGGGAACCACTGAATTAAAGGTTATACCCACCAGGTTTGATGCGGTGCCAGTTTGAATTGGTACAGAAGCTTCGGCCCACCTGCTTATTGGCCTCATGACATCTGGCATATTTATTTATTTATTTCTTGACTAAGCTAAATGCAATAAGAGGAGGGAAATGTTGTTTTAAAAGCTACTTACCAGCAAATGAGATTATAAAACTTCCAAACATCAGAACCAAGAACACTGGGTTCAACATAAGCTATAGTTATAGCTATTTGTTTGTAATGCCTTGGTGAAGCCTTGGAAAAGACAGCATGTTTAGGGATGTGTGTGTGTGTTTAAAGCTTTTAATAAAATCTCATTTTGTAGTGTAATTTAGTTGGCTTGGTGAGGTGCTAATCGGATCATAGAGACTGCAGGAGTTGACTGTAAGCACCAAGATATAAATATATAAATATATATATATAAATATATAAATAACAGACAGAAATTTGTGTATCACAATGTAAAAAATCATAATTCCAATGTGGCTACATAGAAGGGACACACAAAATCTCCTAGATCTAATCTGGAAATAGTCTGTACATTTCAATCTGCTGAATATTTTGAGCTAATCTAGTAAACCAGGACCTTGACAGGACCTGTTTCTCTCTGAACATCATATTTGGCAGAACTGTTTTTTTATATATATACAAGAAGCCCATGTTAAGGGGATACTGTTTTAGCTTAGTGGTGTTCCTAGGCCTGGGGTCACCCAATGTTTGTGTGTGGGCTGCCAGGGTGGTGACCCAATAACCAAGTGAAGCAGTGGGAGGGGATGTAAGGGGTGTGCTCACCTTTCTCCTTTGCTGCAGCAAAGCTTGTCCCTTCTCAATGGGAGGAGGGCTGAACTGGGTGTCAACCCTCTTCTGAAATGTCAGCCGGTGTGGTTCACGCCCTCTAAGTGATGCCACTGCTTTCGTTCACCTGGCCCAGATTCTATTTCAACTTGATATAGTTATGTAATGACTCTGAGAAAATACAAACTCCTTATGAACACTGTTCACTGTTTGTTGCCAAGGCTCTCAGCATGCACCCAAGGCAGTCAATCATATAGTTAAAGCTTCCATAATTGTACTTTCTATCTGATTAAAAGAAAGACAGATACATTTAGAGTGACTTTAGGATGCTTCTTTTTCATTGAGTACAATCTCATTGTGTTCCAATACTTAAGAATCTAGAAAGCTTTCAGTCACTGAAGCAATGATATGTAGGAATCTCCTCAAAATCTGCCTGCACCAGTTCTAGGATCAACTATCACAGTCTTATTATTTATGGATATGATCAGTTGTAGGTTGAGCACAGACATGGTTATCTCACTAGCAGATATGTTTCCATCTACTAAATAATTTCTAGGAACATTTTTGTATGCTTGTGATGTATGGAACTGATCTTTGATCTTGAGGTGAGAGGTTCCTGAAGACATAGGCCAAGTTATTGGACTAGGAGACATACCTAACTATGGCCATGTCTGCACAGACCAGGATACTCCAGAGGCAGCCTGGAATATCCTAGCCACATAGCTGCCTTGAGCTGCTCCCAATAAACTGCCCCAGAACTCCCCATTACCTGCTGGGTGCCTCATTCTGAACTCAAAACTGAGCAACCTGCAGCAGCAACAGATGTACCAGGTAGCTCAGAAGGAGACCCATGGAGACAGCAGCCTGATTATAGGAACAGAGGGCTCCAGAATAACAGGTAAATTTTAAAAATCCATTTTAAGGCTCTTAAGTTTTGATGTGGACCATGCCAGATGTCATCTGGACTGCTCATACCAGAACTGGGGCTTGGGATGTGTGGTGTCCAAACAGGACAGCACCAGAAGGGGGAATCAGGCCTTTTCACCCATGCAGACATGGCCCCAAATATCTCTCTCATCTTTCTCCCTCTAACCTCACCTTTTCTCAGTTGCATCTTCAATAGACATTTCCTGGCTAGTGAAGAGCAACGGGAACCAAAGAGCAGCATTCAACTTATTTTTCTTTCTCTCGTGCACAATAACAAGCATCCTCAGGATTTCCTGTGGGTCCTTTGGAAGTCCTGGAAGATGATGCCATTGCCATGCATCCAGCTATAGGTGAAAAAACAACAACAACCAAAAACCATTGATGTTTCTCTGTTGTACTCCTTGCTCTCCACCAGTCAAGAAATGTCTGTGTTGTTTATGTGTGTGCTGCAGTAGGGAAAATGTGGGTGTGGAAATTTTGAGAACTATCAGATTGTTAATTGTTAAAGGTAAAGGTATTGCCTAGGAGGCCGGCGCTAAAAACCACATAACACTATATTGGAAGAAAGGCCACAACTTTATTAGCAACAGCAAACCAAAACAGAAGGGTTGGCACAAAGCATGAGGTCAGGATCTGAAGCATCGACTAACCCCTCGGTTAATCGTTAAGCAGCATGCCTGGTGACCGTCAGGCATTGGGATGACCTAGGGGCTAAGTAACGCAAACTGGCCGCCATCACACCAGGCGTTCTCTAGATCACAAAGCCCCTAGTCACCGGGTGGCATATCCATGTTGTGGCCCCCCGCAATGGCCACAACCCTTGCACAGCTTGCCCCCGGGTCTCAATTGACTCCCAAACCAGTGCTCCATAGCCCTGGTAACCAAACCAACCAGATCCTGTCCTATGCTGCCGCCACAAAGGCAGTTCCACCGGAACGCCTACCGCCAACCCTAAAAAACAGGCTTAATGACCAGCACAGGCGTCCAAGTGCGGGCGAACGTAACCCACATAAGCCTTTGATCTCCAACGCCCCAGTCTTTTTATAGAATCGGCAGCCAAACCAACTTGAGATGCAGTAGTGGCAGCTCCGATCCTGAAAGAATGGCCGCAGAACTCATTAGGAGGTAAACCCAGGCGTTTTGCAGCCAACCTGAGCACAGCTATAAACTGAAAGCGAGTAAGGGGCGTCCCATCGAGATGCAAAAACAGATAAGAATCAATATCTGGGCGCAACAACCAGAATTTTCTTAGGGCCTTGACAGCACATATCATGGACCCTTTAAACCTCCTGATAACAATGGTTTGACCACGACCAAGTTGATCGCACTTGGACCTGCGTACATTTAAAGAAATGTCATGCTTAGAAAATGACAAATCACCAGCTTTTAATGCTCTAAAAGAAACATCACTTTTGGAAGAAGCGACCAATTCCCCCACTCTGAAAGCTCCAAAAAATGCCACTGTAAATGCAGCAAAAAACAAAGCATATTTGTAATCAGATGTACAGATTATAGGTAACAAAGAACAAATTTTGGAAAGCATCTGAAAGCAAATAGGTCTTGTTTCGTCCTTTGACCTGGCATAAACCCGTTTCCATCCTTCTAGTGCCTTTTGAACAAGAAAAGAAGAACAAGGATCGGCAAAACCAGCAGCCTTTGAGAAAAATGTGATCCCGGCCAAGTGAATAGCCATAGTTTTTGGCGCACAATTGGTCCGTTTTAACCAAACCATAAACTGCATAACAATAGCTGAGTCAACCGGCCATCTTGACTCCATACCAACCGATCGAAAAAATTCCCATAGTTTCGTGATGGCTCGCTTGTACACTTTGAGAGTAGAAGGAGCGACCGACTCTAGAACACCCTGCATTATTTCATGCAGCCAACCTGCCAAAGGAATTCTGGGAAAGGGGTCGGTTCCAGATCTGCTTCGGGGGCCAGCTGGCGGAACCTGTCTTCCTGTAGACGAGAGAGGGCGTCGGCAACATTATTTTGTAACCCCGGTACAAAACGAGCTGAAAACGTAATATTATTATAGAGACAGCACAAAACAAGTTTTCTGACCAGTGACATAACCCTTTCTGATTTAGAAAATTGACAATTAACCACAGAAACAACCGCTTGGTTGTCGCACCAAAAGCAAACTTTCTTGTTACTGAAATCTAGGCACCAGATGTGAATGGCAACAACTATAGGGAACAGTTCTAGAAAAGTCATATCTCTCAAAATGTCTTGGCCTGTCCACTCAGAGGGCCATTTTTTTGCACACCAATGTCCCTGAAAGTAAATCCCGAACCCCACACTACCAGCGGCATCTGAATGAACCTGTAAATGGTCTTGAAGAGCCCAGGACCTTTGCCAAATGGCAACTCCATTGAAGTCCTGAAGGAATTGAAGCCACACTTTAAAATCCTCCTTCATGTTTTTTGTGTACCTGATGTGATGATGGGGAAGGCGTGGTCCAGCCAAGGACCTGGCTATACTAGCACAAAAGGCGCGACCAGGAGAGATAACCTTGCAGGCAAAATTAAGATGTCCCAAGATGGACTGCACCTGCTTCAATGTGGCTTTTTGAGCCAACAAGGCCTCTTGAAGAAGGGTCCTAAGAACAGACAGCTTATCTGAAGGGAGGCAAGAGATACCTGCCACCGAATCTAAACGGATCCCTAAAAGGTGAGGGATGTGGAAGGCCCTTCAGTTTTGTCAGCAGCCAATGGGACACCAATACTTTTTGTTAGTTCAGAAAAAATTGTGAGCAACCTGGAACACTCATCAGAGTGCGCACGCCCAACAAAAAGAAAATCGTCAAGATAGTAGGTGACAAGAGGAGAGGCTGCCCGACGTTTTAACTCCCATTCAAGAAACGTACTAAACATCTCAAATGCTGAGCAGCTGATAGAACAGCCCATTGGCATGGCCTTGTCAAAGTACCAGTTATCAGCAAATTTGAAACCAAGGAGCGGAAAGTCATTGGGGTGAACAGGCAATAAGCGAAAAGCAGACTGTATATCACATTTTGCCATAAGGGCACCTTTGCCACAAGCTTTGACCAAATGAACAGCCTGATCAAAAGAAGCGTATTTTACAGTACACAACTCAGAAGGAATGGCATCGTTAACAGAAGAACCCGGAGGATGTGATAAATGGTGTATGATCCTGAATTCACCCGGCACCTTCTTTGGAACAACCCCTAAAGGAGAAACATGAAACTTGGAAAAAGGAGGGGAAGGAAAAGGACCTTCAACTCTACCCGCTTCAATCTCCTTCAGGATCTTTGCCCGCAGAACATCTGGCTGGTCCCTGGCAGATTTAAGGTTACGAGGGTTGGAATGGGACGGAAAAGAAGCAACTGGGATACGAAAACCATAAGAAAAACCATCAGCTAGTGTTCTAGCTGCTTCCTTATTAGGATAGGCAGCAAATAGAGGAATCAGTGCAGCAGGTCTAACAGGAGTGCAAGCCATCTGAAAAGAAGGGAAAACAACAGCATCATTATTTAAGGCCCCCTGGCACGCCGACATCTGAGGAAGATGAACCTTCTTTTCTGCCGGATGCTGACTGTGCAGAGCGCCCTGAACGAAAGGGCTGAGAAGAAAGGTTAGCACGTGAGCAAGAAAACTTAGGATGTGAACCTTTACAAATTTCACAAGAGTGTTCATATTTGCATTGTTGGCGTGTACACCTGCCAGCATTAAAATCCCAACAAGAATAACGGCGAAACCCTTTAGAACCAGGCCCTTTTTGAGGACCTTTGGCCTTAGCCAATGTCCCCACTTCCAACAACCAAATTTCGTTATGTAGAGTGTCCCAACGTTCTTTAGAGTTTTGAGAAGCATGCTGTCTGAAAGCAGCATCATATGCAATAACAGCTAAGTCTCCAGCAAAGGACTTAGCTCGTAAAACATTAGCCAGATGGCTATCCAGATGCCATGCTCTCTCAGGGAATGCCATGGCTACCACTGATTTGAACACCACAAAACCTTCAAGCCAATTGGCGAAGGTGTGTTCAACCGAAGCCACTTTAGGTTCATTTTTGGTCTTTTTGGTGGATGTTACGGCTACTGCATCTTGACCTTTCGGCGGCAGGAGGGTGAAAACGTCAACGTAGCATCCTCGAAGAATCAGCTTCCTGACCTTATTTGGTAAATGAGAACCGGGAGGCCTCTCACCGGTCACACAGGCTGGAATATCTGCTGCTTGGGGGTCGACCCAAACACCCTGGAGACCAGGGCGCCAGGCACGACGCTTAATGGCCCACTTAGGCAGACCTGGAACCAAAGCGTGTTCAACCCAATAACCATCCCTCCCACAAGGAACTTCAGAAATCACAGCACCTGCAAGAGTGACCTGCGAAGCACCAGCCAAACGGGCACGTTGACGTCGTTTCTTGGCTCTGCGCTTCTTCTTCCTTTTCTTACGCCTTTCAGATGTTGAAACTCCACCGAGTGGGTCATCTTCATCAGAAGACGAAGAGGAGGAAGAACTGGAACTGCTGCTAGAAGAGCTGGTCAAGACCGGAGCCCTCACCGATTGGGAAGATGGTAGTGCAGATGCATCAGAAGAGCCAGCTTGAGACGATGTGATCGCTTGCTGAATCAGGTCTGTAATTGAACGAGATAAGGCCGCAGCTGCTTCTGGCGACAGGCCACTCGGTGGCTGAGATGGAATCACTGGTGACTCAGAAGAAGCCATGTCAGAGGGATTCTGGCCATGTGCAGAAATGGCCACAGCTGTGGGAGACCTAGAGGCCAAAGATGGGGAAGCCCATGACTTTCTAGGAGCACCTGATAAGCCTCTGGTGGAAGGGCATGAGGAGGAAGCTGTGGAAGGAGGCTTGGGTGGCATGCTGGCACCAAAAATTCCCACTAAAAATGTCCAAAAACAAAAGCACAAAACGAGCCTCCAGAGTCAAGAGCAGACAGCTCCAAACTAAATCTTAACTCCAATGACTGTATAAAATTGTCAGTGGAAAAAGAAAAATATTATATTTGGTAAAGGATTATGAGCCTCCTAAGCCCAGAGCAGTTTATCTCATTTAATAAGTTCAATAGCCCAAGTAAAACCAGAGGTGGAATAAGCAAAAAAGCAGGGACAGGAACCAGGACCTCAAGAAGAGGGGAAGAAAGGGCAGCAGGAGCTAACAGGGGGCAAGAAAATTAGAGCCCCAGCCACCAACCTGTCCAAAATGGCGGGCGCTACCCCCAGACCCTGACGAGGGACAAAAGAGGGGGGAACAGGGAGGAGGAGACGTCCTCCACCCGCGCTCCGCTGCTGCAAGGGGCCAATAAACCCCTAAAGGGAGGGGGAGATGCACTCCCTATGCGGGCCTCCCTTGAATGCTCGGCTCTTTCCACCTGCAGAGCCGAGCGGCAAATGGCTGCGGGGCCCGGCCTCGTGGCCAATATATAGCCAATGCCCCGCCCAACAGCCTATGCCGAGGCTCCTCCTCCAAAGCGGCTCCATCCAATGAGCCGCCCTGGAGGACTGGAGCCCCAACCATAGGAACTTCCTCCGCCCTTACTAGAGCGGCCCGGGAGGAAGGGGCAGGCCCCTCCTGCCCGAGCCACCAATCGGGGCGGAGGGCAGGCCCCAACCCGGAAGTTGGGGCCAGGGAGCCGCGCCGGCTCCCTTCAGCAAAGCGGCCGGCCCGAGGAGTCAGGCAGCCGCTTTTTCCTTTGACATGAATGTCTAGTCATAACTGACTGTAGGGAGTGGTGCTCATCTCCGTTTCTAAGCTGAAGAGCCAGTGTTTTCTGAGGACTGCTCTGGTGGTCACATGGCCAGCATGACTGCACCGAATGTTGTTACCTTTCCACTGAGAAGTGGTACCTATCTATCTACTTGCATTTGTATGCTTTCAAACTGTTAGGTTGGCAGAAGCTGGGACTAGTGACAGGAGCTCACCCCATCATGTAGCACTTGGGCATCGAACTGCCAACCTTCTGATCTTCTGTTAATCAGAACTGGCATCTTAACAACTAATCCACTGCATTTAAATGTTAAAAACCATCATATACAGATTGTTTTTAAATTATGAGTTTTAAAATTATGGATTACTTTTAATATTTATATTATTAATACTGATTTTAATGCTCTTTTAACTGATTATGTATTTTTAATTGGTGTTCATATTTTAACTGCATTATGTGTCTAGCTGTGGCTGTATTTTAACCTGCTGTTCTCTGCCTTACTCCCTAAGGAGATGTGGGTAAGAAAATAATATTATTAATAATAATCAGTCATTACAGACTTCAAAGCTCTGCAAAAACCAAAAAAGTGAGTTATAGCAATGTGAAGTTGACTTACACCATCATAATCCACTAAAAGAATGCCCCCTTCCTGGCTTTTACTGCAATCAGAACCATTCCCATGGTGTAGTCATTTGTGCTGCCATGAGGACTATATTGGCTGTGCAGACTGAAGCTGTTTATATGTCTTGTCCACTAGGAATTTCAGGCCTGGTTTTCTGTTGGTGTGAACTGAAAGCACCCAGCTGTACTGCATTCTAGTGTTGACTGCTGCCATTAGAATTGAGCTAAGGTTTATATGGTCTCAGATTCATTATGACTACATGGAGTTGAAACAGAATTGCCTTTGATATTTCTTTTAAAAGAGGGCATTGAGCAGCCCAAATCATTGTTGAAAAATCTTTGAAGATTAATTAAAATGGAAAAAAAATAGTCACACACTTCAAATGTTGTCTAAAATGCCTAGGTTTGGGGAAGAAAGGAAAAGGGGAAAAAGTGAGCAGGAATGTAGAAAGTGTCTTTAAGACAGATGTACTGTACAATATCACTAGAATGGTGAAAATGAAGTTTACATTACCAAAGGAACTACCACCATTAACAACAATTTTGAATGCTCTTTAGTTTCTGGCTATTTTTTCCTTAATAAATGAATATATGTAATAAAATTAAAGTAGATTCTGCAGGCTGTGCCAATTCAATATTTATAGCTGGAATCCTGTTGATACTTGTGTCTTCATAAGTGGATTTAAATATGCAAGAATTAGAATTGTTCAGTTGTGTAATGTCTGTATCCGTTAGAGAGCTGCTGTTATGTTACTACATAGCAGAGCCAACATAGTGTCCAATATGCCTCAGTGTCTGAAATGTGTGTGCAATGTGCATTAGTCATTTCCCACAAAGCCGTAAATATCATTGGAGGGTATTGTGAGAAATGACAACAGTGACATGTGAACTGTTCACTTGGACCCACTGAGCTGGCCTGCTACCGAAAGATGCACTATTCAATTGCCAGTCTGGTTCACTTGTATATAGAATAGATCATGATTTTATCTTCCAGTCTTGGGCTGTCCTTTGTCTACAAAATCCAATACAGCCTAGATACAGACTATCTGAAAGCCATATTTCCCCATGTAAGCCTGCCTGAATCTTGTGATCTTTGGGGAAGGTCTTTGTATCCATCCCACCAACCTCCCAGGCTTATCTGGTGAGGACACAGGAGAGAGCCTTCATGGTGGTTGCTCTTAGACTATGGAACATCCTTTCAGGGACGGCTCAGTCCCCTTCTCTGATCTCTTTTCTCCTCCAGCAAAAACCTTCTTATTTAAACAGACCTTCAGATTTTAACTGGATGGTGTAGAAGTATAATTCTATGATTCTGTATGCTATGGGTGGGCTGCTTTTAGTATGCATTATATGCTTTTTGTGTTTCTAACACAAATAATTAAAATAATTTTAAATCAGTATTTTCAAAGTAAATTTTTAATTGGGCTGATTGTTTAATGCTGTTTGCACCACATATTATTTTTACTATGCTGTTTTTACTTCCATTGTAAGCTGCTTTGTGTCCCATTTTGGGAGAAAGGTGGAATATAAATTAAATAAATAAACTAATTAAATAACTGCTTAATGAGGAGAGATTTTACATCTCTTTTCAGCTCAGTTGTGCCAGCTCCTAATTATTTTGAGAATAATCATGCCCTTCACTAATGATCTAAAGAACATTTATGCTCCCCTGTTTCATGCGAGCTTAGATATGGTAAATATCATAGACATCATCATGTAGAGACACCAGATGGCTACTCTTAAAAAAGAAAGGAAAGAAAAATACAGTAGCGCAAGCGACTTGTCAGTTTGCCTTGATCACCAGCAGTTGTTTGATGATCAAATAGCATTATTTGTTAGGACATGCGTTTCATCCGTTTTCATCGAAGTAAGATACTGTAACTATCCCCCCCCCCCAGTATATGCTGATCTTTTTTTCTCTGCAATCACTTACAGAAAAGGAAATGTATACCATATGATTCCAAGTGTTGAGTCTTCATCTCTAATACATTCACAAAGTGGTTTAAAGATTTGGACTACAATTCAGCCAGCATTAGCCATTTTGACTTCCTGTTACACTAAAATAGAACTGAAGCATTTTGCTGTGCACTAGAGTGTCATCAGTTACAATGGGACTAGCATCTTAATGTTCTCAGAACTCAGCCGATGGTGCCTGAAAAGATAACATTTCTTTTTGTGAATCAGCAGCTGTACGCTGCCAAAAGGCATGATATGAAAAGAGAATGACAGTGTGCACCTTTAAAAAACCTTTTATGTGTCATTCTACAGAAATGCTAGTCATATTATTTCTTAGGATATAGAAGGGAGAAAAATGTCTCTGTGTTTTAATAGGTTTGTTTTGCTTGTTAAAATCATAGAATCATCAGATTTTTTTTTTTTAAGCGAGTCACCTTTTTCAATACAATAACTTTGGGACTATAGGAGCTCTGTTAGATGGCTTTGACTAAAATAATTCCTGAGTAAATGGATGTCATATCCCCCTCCCCTCCCCTCCCCCCCAACATTGTTAAGGACATATTGAGAAAATAAATTATAGGATATCATTTGTGGGATATCATTTAACTGGGGCAGGGATGGGAGGGGAGAAGAAAAGCAACTGACAAATTTGCCCAGTCCAGCACAAAACTTTCTTTCTTTCTTTCTCTTTTTGCCTTTTCTCTGTCACTGGGACCCAAGGTGACTCAACATGATTAAAAGAATAGTGCAACTCGTGTCCAAAGAAGTGTGTGTATTTGAGTTCTTCTTTTCCTCCTCCTCCTTCTTTCAAAAAGATACCAAATGTAATTTTACCACTTCCTTAACTGGCTGTATGCCTCAATAAACACATTGAGACAGTGAGATGGCTGATGGAACCGATTAAATTCCAGGAAGCCCTAGAGGTTTTATGGTTGGGAACAACATCGATTCTGTCGAAGCTTTAGTTGATACCTGGAATAATGATCTTACCAGGACTATAGACATTATTGCTCCTGATCATCCTTACCAGCCCTCTTCAAATCATAAACCATGGTACACAGAAATCTTCATAAAATGAAGCGTACCACGCAACAACTAGAGTGCCACTGGTGGAAACATCAACTTTTGTCTGACAAGACATACCATAGAGACTTTTTGGATTCCTATGGAGTGGCAATAGATGCAGCAAAGAAGTTGTTCTATGCTGCACATATTGCGTCTGCAAGGTCTCATCCAGCAGAGCTGTTCAGAGTGGTTAAAGAATTAATTCAGTTGCCTTTCACCCTGAACCCCCTTTTGGAACCAACTATAGCCAGCTGTGATGTTTTTCATGACTTTTTTTGCAGATAAAATCTCTAAGATAAGAGCTCAGTATAAGGTGTTGGTTATTACCTTTAAAGCCCTATATGGCTTGGGCCGAGTTACTTGTGTGAATGCCTCTTGCTACATAATCCGCCCCGCACACTTATAATATTTGGGAAGAATCTATTAGAATACCAAATGAGTAGATTAACAACAACTTTCCATAGAGCTTTTACTGCCACTGCTCCTAAACTGTGGAACAGCCTACCAGAAGAGATCCATCTTATTACCACCTTAGATGCTTTTAAGAAGGCACTTAAAACAGATCTCTTCTGGCGGGCTTACCCATCCGACCTTGTATAGGAGTCTTATTGAATAAAACGTTCCACTCCTTTGATTATGACTGCCATGTTTGCTATGATTGTCATGCAATTTTATTAATAATGTCAGTATTTTATTGATTGTATCTTTGTATTTGTATTTTGTATTTATTTTATCAGATGTAATCCCGCCTCGATCTGCAGGTAGAGGTGGGAAATATAAATAAATTTATTATTATTATTATTATTATTATTATTATTATTTTATCTTTGTTGTTATTTACCATTGGTAGATTTATGGCTACCCTATGAGTAACAAGCATCCAAGAGCCCTGCTCATGAAAAGCTCATGCAGATTCAGGGCTGGGGCTTTCTTGATTAAATCCATCCACCTGTAATGTGATCTTGCACTTTTGCTACTATTATTCCTTTTGAATAAGGAAAAGGCCAAAGACCAAGAAGCGACCAGAGAGTTCTTATTATGGTGAGTGCTGTTATGGTGCATGTGGGAAAGTATGTAAAGTATGTAAATCAGACACATATGGAACCAGATGTTGTTGAACTGCACCTCCAAGCTGCCTTGGACAGCATAGTCCATGCTGGGAATTGTACTCTGGCAATCTGTATACAATTCAAAAAGAGGGATGAGCAGAACCATGTTTCTTATGCTTTTCCCTCCATTCATTCAGCGCAAGGTATTTACACAGGAGTGGGAATTGTATACAGATTGCCAGAGTACAATTCCCACTCCTGTGTAAACACCTTGTGCTGAATGAATGGAGGGAAAAGCACAGGAAACATGGTTCTGCTCATCCCTCTTTTTGTTTAGTGCATGTTTGGATAAGGATGGTTCTATCCCTCTAGATCTCAGTCAAGGCCATGGTTTCATCTCACGCTGTAAGTGTTCAATTAGCAGAGTGAAAACCTAGAAATGGTTGTGTCACATCACCTGTTATTGCTCTTGTGATTAAAAGTAAGTATGCATTTAAATTTTACATAGAATTTTCACAGATGGAACCCTGTGCATTTCATGACCATTTGGCCTCACTGTTTATATTCTTTCCCCCTCTTTCTATTCACATACATCTATATGTCTACTAGCTGAGAGCAACACTTCAGGCATCTGATAAATTGGGCTCCTGTCCAGGAAAGCTTATGCTGCAGTAAATCTGTTAGTCTTTAAGGTGACACAAGACTTAATGTTGTTCTCAATCCATATGTCCGTTACCTTCATCAGCCCACGATAGGACTGTGCTTCTGTTCTTATTACCCAGGATATAATTCCCAGCAATTAACTGTATGCCAGAGAGCACTGATTATATGTATTGAAGTCTTTTCATGAGTAAACTGTTTCTTCATTTATTTTTGTAGGTTAGATTTAATACTTCAAGTTACAGAGTGCAAGTTTTTATAGACTTTCTTTACAATTGGAACTGCAGACAAATAAAAGGGAACATAAAAAGGGTCATTTGTTTTTGAAAGTTTTACTGCTTACATTTACAGATAGTTCAGAGAAGTGTAAAAAATACCTTGATTCATATTAGGTCTGCCATATATTTCAGCTTTTTTCCTTGTTCAAATAAACGAGTGGCCAAAAAAAAAAAAAAAGAAAGAAAGAAATTTGGTTTGGACACTCTCCATAACGTTGGCAATTTAACATTGTTTTCTGTCTTCTGAACGTCTTCAGTTATTTTGCTAAGAATCTGCAACAATGACAACTGAGGGCCAAACTACACACATGACTAATGCATAGCAAAAAGCTTAAAATCTGCTTTTACTTTAATTATCATCACAGTAGTGATCCTTACTGAGAATTTAGCATGTGGCGAGAGAAGGGTTCTTTCTTCCCTCTGTAGTGGTCTTGTAATGACCCCCCAACACACACAGCAGGGATGCCTAGGAAAAAAAGTGTGAGTTCATACCAATGAGAGCATCTTTCTAAAGTGTCTATGCACATGTGTCAGCAACAGGGAAAGGGGAACTTTTGTTCTGATTGTGCTTCAATGGGAAGGTAAAGTAATCCCTCTCCCTAGTGCAGTTTTTTAAAGTAAAAAAGGTGCTTGATACTGGTTGAATCTCCCTGAATCTGTCTGAAATGCTTGGGACCAGAAGTGGTGGGTTTTTTTTTTTTTTTTGATTATGGAATATTTGCACACACATGATGATATATCTTAGTGATCCAAATCATGTGTATATGAAACTTAAATGAATTTCATGTTTAGATTTGGATCACCAAGATATATCATCATGTATGTTCAAATGTATGTATACACCTAGCCTGAAGGTAATTTTACACACAATATTTTAAAATAATTTTGTGCATGGAACAAAGTTTGTGACCATTGGACCAGCAGAAAACAAAGGTGTCATCACAGCCACCTAGGCAGACATTTTTGGATTTCAGAATTCTGGATAAGGATACTCAACCTGTATACATTAAGTGGAAATATATTTTATTATTAATATGCTGATTCTCAGTCAAATATTTGAAGCCTATGGGCTTGATGCAGCTAAATTTAAGAAGTTACATGCTCTTGATTACAGTGGGAGACTTCAGGAGTTATGAGACCATAATGGACAATATCTCATAACTGGTGGGGATTCATTTTTAGAGCCATGAACAACTGAACATGACCCCCAAACCCTACCTTTGAAACCTGGCAACACCCTGACTGAAGTGTTTCCAGGGTGCTGATGATCAGGGCACTGGGAGATGAAATCTGCAGTGCTTTCCTGGTCACAGACCAACTTGACACAAACAGTTTTGGCAGGATCACAAAGAGATTTTCTAGCTGCCTGTTCTTGATGCTCCCCACAACCAGAAGAATGCTGCAGGTATTTCCCAGAGCCCAATCTCTGGGACCTTGGAAATGTTTCAGCTGGGGTGCTGCCATGCTGCAGCAGTTGGAGGGTTGGGACTGGTATCATCAGATGGAACTGTATAAACTCTCAGATCTTCCACACTACAGACATAAAGCAGTTTGACACTACTTAAACTGTCTTTAACTGTCATGGCTCCATTAATAAAGTAAATAAACCGTATGGACAATTGGGATTTGTAATTTGTTGAGATATTCAGCCTAGTCTGTCAGAGAGCTCTGGTGCCTCAACTACAAATCCCAAGATTCTGTAAGACACAGTTGTAGCAGTTAAACTGGTGTCAAATCACTTTATTTCTGCAGTGTGGAGATACTTTTATCTGAGCCATGATTATTTCTGCTTTCTCAGTACATATATTGGACCAGAGTTCAGAGCAGTTCCTTTTTTAAACTGGTTCCTCAAATACTTCAACCAGCATGTCCAGTAACCATGGCGCATTACAGAGCGCCCAAAAACGGCGCTCTGCCGGTGCTGCTGGTTGCTGCGTCTGGGAACTGCAGCAGACAAACCGCGCGATTCCCGGACGCAACAAAAAGAAGCCGCAAAAAGCAGCTTCTTTTTGCGCCCCGGAAGTGGCGCCACAAGTCACTAGTTGCGCACTCACAGCGTCACTTCCGCTGCGTGACTTGCGGATGCTAGGCATCCGTGACGTCAAGATGGTGGCGCCCGTGTAGAACGGGCACCACCATTTTGTATGCGCTGAGTGCGTACTAGGGTTAGGGGCGTCTGGAAAGGACGCCCCTTTCTAACCCTAGTATGCACTTGGCATATACTTTTGGCCCGTGCGGAACGGGCCCATGATACCTTGTAGCTTTTTAAGCTGTAGTCTTAAAAAGTAACTTTTCAAAGCTCTTCATAGAACACAGCTTTCCAGTCCAGCAAAATCTGACCTAATTGAAGTAAGTGGGCAGTTAGTATTTACATGACTTCCTCTTTTTTCTGAGATTTATGCTTTCATGTATCCATCCACGATTAAGTAGTCAAATGTGGCCCTCCCAGAACACTGCAGGTTCTGTTATCTCTTGCTACTGGCCTTACTGACTAGGACTGATGGGCCAAAATATCCTAATGGCCACAGTTGCCAGCCTATATTGGATAGACTGAGTTTTTTAAATAAGGTTAGTATGCACTAGTTTGTTGTTGTTTAGAAATTAGCTAATTTTACAAACATAATGTTCACCTTCTTAAATTTGCATTTTAAAATGTATGTTGCCATTATCAGCTGTTTGAAATTAGTGGTTAAATGTGTAATCTTGGCATATAATCTCCACATGCACCCCCATCGGAAGCACATATATGACTAGTAATGCAGAAGACAATGCTTTGACATATTGAAGAAAGATGTTCTGGGACACTGCTCAAAAGGAACATCTATATCCTGTCATGTAAATTTTTCTTAATGTCCAGATTACTGACCCAAATGCCTTTTTAGGTTGATTGTGTCAGTCCAGCTGCCAGACATTCATATGATGAACACATACATTCTAAGACTTTTTGAAGTTCGGGGTCTTGTGGCAGGGCAAGATGCATCCCAGCTCTCAGAAATGACTTTGATAGCAATCACAGGCAATGGGGACACCCCCCCCCCGCTGCAATAGATTTTCTCTAGACACAGGAAACCAGGGATCACCCATACCAGCCAATAAATAGATTATGAAAAACTATGGAGTGATCTTAAAGAAATGAACTGCAGTTGGTTGTCCTGATGCATAATCTACACTCAGGACAGGAGGCTACCATCAGAACAGAATATAGATAAACAGAATGGTTCCCAGTCAGAAAGGTGTCCAAATAAGCCTGCATTCCATCACTCGGTCTATGTTCAACTTGTGTGCAGAAAATATACACAGAGCAAGTATAGATATAGAGGAAGGAAGAGCAAAGATCAGAGGAAGGAATATCAATAATCTAAAATATGGTACCAGAGCTTCCTGAAAGAGAAGGCTAAATGTCTTACAAAACTACAATCCCCAGAATTCCATAGCATTGACTCATGACAGTTAAAGTCACGTCAGCCTGGATTATTACTGGATGCAGATGCATCCTAGGTGAAAAATGACTCATGGGAAACAAACAGAAATATACTTATTTTATTTATTTATAATTAACTAAACAGTTTCTACAAAGAATGATTGTGACTGTGCGTGAAAGCCATATCCTCTCTGACTTATGAAGTAGTCTTACACTGAGTCAGATCATTAGTCCATCGTACTCACTATTGTGTCGTTTGACTGGCAGAAGCTTTTCAGTGCCAGAGGATTATTAAAAATTGTACAGGCTATTTTCCATGTAGAAATGACATGCTGTATGAGTAAGTTGTGGCACCTTTCCCTGAGGATGTTGGGACTGCTCTCTGCACTTTTTTGTGACCCCCACACCCAAACATATATATGCCTGTACTGCATGTGGATAGAAATTCTGAGGTTAAATTCCATCTTTAATTAAATAATATGATTTAAAATGAGAATCTGTATTAAACTATACACATCAGACAAAACACCTGTAATCCCCAAATGGCCTTCTTTCCAAGGGAGCATTTCCTCTGTCTACTCCCTTACTTATTCCTTTACACACACTCACACATCTAAAAGAGCATGTGTGTGCGCGCACACACACACATATATACTGTATATATAGGCAATTAATTGTAAAGGCTTACTGCTAAAAGATTTACTTGAGGTTCAGCAGCATAATAATCTGTTGGGCATTTGCTATTAATCATGGTTGTTGGCTCCTGTCTCTACTAATTAGTACACTAACTTATTATTAAATCTCTTAAAGATTATATGAGATCTGGGCTGTGTTACAGAAATGCTGGGGGAATGAAAGAACGTGAACATTTTATTGCATACCTACAAAGCAGATTGCTTGGGTTTTTGGACAGTTCTAATCTACATCTGACAAGATGGGATACATATCTCTTGGCATCCATTCTAGCCATCTATAATTATAAATGAAGAGTCTTTATTGTGGAGCCTGTATAGTATGTCAAATCAGTCATTTCTCAAGCACTGAATAAAGGTCTCCGAGCTCAATAATTCAAAGTGACTGGTACAGTAGTAAGTGAAGTTTTAAACAACAGTAGACAAGTTGATTAGAGCCTTTGGAGATGCATGCTTAGAATAAAAGGGTAACCTTTGCGAACTTTGAATACAAAGCTTTCAAATGTATTTCATATGAAATATGGGGGCACAGAGAGGCACTATTCAAGGAGAGCTGATTAATTGAGTCACAGTACTTTGTAAACCTTGACAATGCTGAAGAATGTATTGATATGCTCTGTGTAGCCACACCACCACGACAAGATCGACAGAGAAGGCAAGTGTGACAGACACAAAAGAGGCTCTGTTGAACACCTCTGGAGATACAGAGGGTGTGCGAAATATAAAAGCTAGGATTTACAGATATTACACTGGTGAACACTGTGACTATGTACAGATGGAAGGGAGGGGGAAATTCCCATTCAGATCCACTAAGTAGTTTAAGATGTGCAAATAGAGGTTTCTGGAGGGAGCCAAGCACTAGGAGCCACCTGGAGCATGTGGTAGAGATTGTATCCATCAATGCAGCAGCTGGGCTGAAATTATAAAGAGTGCTGCTTTTCATCACACTTATTTTTAATGCATACATTTCTCCTGTCACTGTTACTCTGGAGGGAGAAAAAAATGCCAACAACAAATACAAATGGTACCCATTAGCTTATATTTAGACTTGTGACAACAGAAGCTAGGATCCCACCACTACAGTAAACAATGCATATTTATTAATTTAGTAGCACTGTTCTGAATGTTCTCCAGTTGTGACTTAAAGGAGGAAACTACTAATTTTGTGGTGGATGTTTTTTCTTCTTGAAAAGACATGTTGTGTGCACATATGTACTTAAAAATAAAAATCTGATGTGTTTGGCATCATTCACTTCTAGCTGATGCTTCTTCAGTGGCATTATTTTATGACTCCTGCTTTTTCTCCCCTCCTGCTTGGATTCATCTCATGTGTAATCTGGCCAGTTATGGATCACATGGTAAATGTAGTAAACTCACAAGATTTCTAGTCATTCAAACTTACCTGGGGATGATGCCACTAAGGATCAGGAAACGAAGGGAGTCAATAAGTGAAGGGATATATGCCAATCATAAATCCACATTATACCTCTATATATTCTGTTGTTGTTGTTGTTAGATAGGTATGCTCTTCTACCCTTCATAATGAAAGACCTTGAATAACTTGTAGTTTTGCTGCAATAACACACCCATGACCATTTGATTACTGGTGGAGAGCTCAGGGAATTGGAGAAGCACCAGGCTACGTATCTCTATAGCCAGATAAAGAATGATCTTAGTGGAAGAAGCCATCAGTTTGCTTCTGTCTATAAGGCATATCTCTGGTTATCCAACAGTCAAGAATGGTAGAAAAACTGTGAGTTCTGGGGCTGGTAAGCAGGAAGCCATAGCAGAGTTCCATCTACAGAACTCTTATACTATGTTTCACAGTATAGGATCTCAACCATGAAAAGAAAGTACTCCTTAACAGTTAAATAATCTCATATTGGCTTACTTCTAGTTGTTGAATCCTGTAATAGAGCAAAGCTGCTCATGGTTCCTTTGAAAGGTATTCATGTTCTGAATCCAACATAAATACCTAAGGGACCGTCTCTCCCCGTACATTCCGCCTCGCACCCTCAGAACGTCTGGGCAGCAATTACTGAAGGTGCCTGGGGCCAGATTAGTCTCCACCTCGCGGAGGACATTTTCCACAGCTGCCCCAGCCCTTTGGAATAAGCTGCCCACTGAGCTCCGCTCATCTACCACCCTGGCCCAATTTAGGAAGGATCTCAAAACCTTCCTATTCCAGCAGGCATTCCCCGAATAAATATCCTGTGGGCCTCCCTCCTCTTCCGTGGCCATGAGGTTGGGCTATAGGGGCTTTTTATTTGTTATTGTATTTTATGGATTTTTTAATCTGTCTTGCATTGTATGTATTTTAATCTTGTTGTAAGCCGCCCTGATCCCTGGAAGGGCGGGATAAAAATAAAAATTTTATTATTATTTTATTTAACATCTCTAGGTAGAAGCACAGCTGTGAGACAGCTACCTGAAATACCTATGTGATATAGCACTATATAAGATAACTCTTTTGCTGAATAAATTGAGCACATAAATTATAAAGTCAGGGAAGAGAGGATCTCAGTTGATTTTAACACTGATCTGGGTAAAAGAGTGAAATTGGCCCCTGAAGTACAGAGGGACCAGCTCTCAGGGACTTATCTAGTTAATATACAGGTAGTCTTGTCCAAAGGCAACAAGAAACCATTGCTTCTGTTGCCTCCTATTGGTATGAGGTGGGAAATTACAAATATTGGAAAAGGGTCAACTAGTGTTGACACAAGCAAAGGCTTCAAGTACATAGCAAGCATCAATCAACAGGTGAAACTTTCCCCAACACAGTAGCAAAGTGATTGGACAAACATCAGCTGTTGACTGTCATTTTATTTTGCACTGTTAAAGCAGAGAACCACCGCACAGTAAAAAGAAGACTGTGAGGCCATAGCCAAGGAAAATCACCAGCTCCTCTAGTTCTGCTGATTTTCATATAGAAATAATAATAATAATAATAATAATAATAATAATGAAAAGATAAAACAGCAAACCAAATTAAAACCCAATGTATAGTGAAGCCATATGTGTCTCCTTACAAGCAAAGAAAGCCATTTGGTAAGGTGCTCACACCGACATTAAACAAGCCACATTGCACATATAGGGACAGCTTGTGCTATTAAGTTGCATGCCTGTGTAGTGGGTGGTAAGGAATCAAATCGTTCCAAGAGAGCGTTATAGGAGGCTCTCAGCTATACGGACACACAATACCACCTACTGCTCCACAGCAGTTAGACGGGATGTGCTCAGTTAGAACACAATGTGTTCTTCCTTTTGACTGCCATGATTCTGCTTGCTCTCCTTAAACTTGGATGCTTGGAGCCAATTAATCTGCCCACTATTATTACTCCTACGAGTATTGATTCCCTATCAACGAACAGTCACAGTACTTGACAAAGAATTTAGTGCAGAACACTCCAAATGGCCTCCGTTTAAAGCTCAAGTAGAATTCTATTTGCTTTTCTCCACATTTTCTTTGGGAAAGTTATAGCTTTGTATCTATCCATTTATGAATTATATGATATGGTCACTTCTATTTATGTATCTATACTGTTAATTAAGAGAGAGAATGAAAAGAGAGAGAGAGATCTGCAGGGAAAATGGAATTAATATCATACTGTAAGAATAGAAAATATCTTCCACATTGATTTTCCCCCCACACTAGATTTTTTAAATCTCCAGTTCTTACCATTCCAGATATGAAGTTTGTAAATTTTGGGAAGTTCTTTAAAATGGAATAAAATTCTCCATTCACACCAGCCAACTTCTATAGTACAGTTGTTCCCCTCATTTTGCATCTCCCCTCCACATAACTGTTAAAAACACTAAAAACATGGTTGAATAGTTCACCCCATATTTTTAAGAGTTGTAGTAAAAGTGCTGTGGATGTATAAAGCTGTTAGTTTTTATTTTTCACACAACATTTTTTTTTAAACAAATCCTTAGTTCTTTCTGTGCCAAAGACAATTTTTGTGTGTGCAAATTTTGGTAAATTATTAGCAAATGAATTGGAATTCTTGCCCATCCTCATTGTATAGAACTCACAAATTTCACAGGAGAAACAATGGCATCAGAGACACAAGTTAGAAAGTTGAGATGGAGTTTCCTTCCCAGTGCAATGAGGCAAAGGTTATTCTTTTAAAAAGAAGAATGAACATAAGAGCAAGCTGAAGTCATTTATCTGTGATCAACGGTAGAATGATGATACTCAAGATATCAGAGAGAGATGGAAAGAATATTTAAAGACTAAAGGGAAAGAGACTGAGGAGTTTCTCATATGTCCAGAAACCTTGAAAAGAATTATTCTCTTATTTTGTCAATGTTAACTGCCATGCCTCAATGCCATGGAATCCTGGGATTTGTAGTTTATTGTCGCACCAGAGTGCTCTGACAGCTAAATATCTCACAAAATTACAGTTTCTAGGATTTCCATAGCAGTGAGCCATGGCAGTTAAAGCAGGGTCAAAAAGCACTATTTCTGCAGTGCAGATCCAGCTTAAGTGTTGGCTTAACGTAAGAGTGGGCAAGCTTTGGCCCCGGGGTTGCCCATTGCTGTTTTTGTGGCCCCAATATCTTCTTCTGGTCTCCCAAACTGGCTTTCCCATATAAGCCTCCAGGAATGGCAATTCACCTTTCAGTTAGTTGCAGGGCTTTCCTAATGCTGTTTAAAAATTTAAGCAAAAACAAAAACATTTTAAAAAACACACATAAATGAACATCTGATTACTTCCAATGTCATTTTTTCTTTCATTTTTCATAGTTTATATGGCCTCTTAAGGGTTTCAGAGGCAAGACTTCAGTCTTTGGACTTAGGAAAGGTACCCACCCCTAGTTTGGAATATCATTCTGTTTCCTGAAGTGTCCCACAGATGTCTGTGAGAGGTCCACAAACCAGTCTTGAAGGCAATAACCTCCTCCCACTGTTGTGAGAGGAGCATACTGGAGGTATCTGAATTTGATGGCTGTTTCTACACTGCAGAATTAATGCAGTTTGACGCCTTTTAACTGCTATGGCTCAGTGCTATGAAATTCTGGGTGTTTTAATTTTGTGATCTATTGAGCCTTCTCTGTCAAAGAGCCCTGGTGCCATAACAAACTGCAAATCCCAGGACTCCATAGGATAGAGCCATGACAGTTAAATGTCAAAATTCTGCAGTGCGGCAACAGCATACTTCAACAAATGCTTAAAGAGAAGTAAGGAAGCATTTCCTTGAATTAAGCCTATGAATTCCCTATAGGTACAAACTTGCTCTTTACTTGCATAGAAAAGGATTTTAAAAAAATATCTTGTCAGACTATCTGTCCATCCAGCCCAAGACCATCTAATCCTGCAGTAGACCTCCAGAGTCTTGGAAAGAGAATGTTTTCTCTACCATCTGAGCTCCATTTGTTTATTCAGTTTACATCCTTTCTACCCAAAGGCTCCAAGCAGCTTATGCAAAGATTTAAAATCTTACATTGAAAAAGAAGCAAAACAAAAGCAATGGCTTCATTTTCTTTCTCATTTTATACTGAGAAGGAATGCATGTGTACCTCCAGAGGAGGATGGTGACTAGGGCTAGATTATCCTTCAACTCTTCTCTGCATGCCTATGACAATTTGAGGAATTAGTCAAATTGCAACCAAAAAACAAAATGGAGGAAAAAATGTGAGAGAGCAGACAGAAGTGGGTTCTGCAAAAGGAGCTTTAAGCTGAAATTAATGAAATAATATATCGATGTGTCTGCTTTTTAAACTTTGATGCTGAAACAAGCTTCCTTTTTGTGAGGAGAAAATTGCTGGGATTTTTTTCTTATTTTTTTTTTTTGTATTCACTAATAATGCTTCTGTCATGCCTTGACTGGTTCCACATGACTTCTTTCTTCATGCATTATTTTTGCTGTCAGCTTTGTAATAGGGGCTTACCTGTAAGCAGAGCTCATATGGAAAAAAAAAAAACCATCCCTCCCCCATCAGACTCTTGTTGTAGGTCTTTGAAAATGCCCAATAAAATGTATACAGCTTGATGAGGAAAACAACAGCAATTCTCAGGAAGAACTGGGAGATCATTTGCTTCCCATTTTCTTTTCTTTTCTTAAAAAAAATTAGGTTGAGTTCTTTCTCTGCACTGCCCATGTTTCCTTTAAGATGGGCTTAATTTATGAATCATTCAGAAGCACAGTTCAAAATTTATCTCCATGTAGCTGTAAATATGTGAATTCTCCAAGGCTCCAGGTCCATAAGACTACTTAGCATGGAGACAGTTTTTGTCAAGGGTTTTACTGCTTACATATATTTTTTACAGGAAACCCTGTCTGGTTTTGCTATTCTCAGCTTAAAAGCACTAGAAGAGACTGACACTGATCCCTGTTCTGGTAAAGTTATTAGAAGACTTGGAGATCCCATTGTCTGAAGAGGCAGATGACCTTTCACACAGCATGCCATAGATAACCTGAAAGCCCAAGACATTATGCTGCCTGAGCTGGAACAGCAGATGGTGCTCTCTTCCTCTGGTCAGTGTGCTGATTCCCCAGAGTTTTTGACTTATTTTGGCACCTGAGAAAGAAAACCTCACAAAGCAACAAATGGCACAGCCTGTGAATAAAAATACAGTAACATTACATAACAAACAATTTGCTGTTGTCTCACTAAGCCTCACAGACTTGGAACAATCACTAAAGAAAGACAAAAAAGAAAGAGCAAAGGCTGGCTTAATGTTAAACATAAAGAAAATGAAAATAATGACCATGGAGGATTTACATAAATTCAGCCTAGATAACAAGGAAATCGTTAAAACTTCCCATACCTTGGATCAAATATTGATCAGAACAGAGACTGCAGTCAAGAAATCAGAAGAAGATTAGGAATGGGAAGGGCATTGGATACCGTGAATACCCAAAAAAGACGAACAATTGAGTCCTAGAACAAATCAAGCCTGAAATCTCCCTGGAAGCCAAGATGATAAAGCTGAGGTCTCATACTTTGACCACATCATGAGAAGGCATGAATCATTAGAAAAGACAATGATGCTGGGGGTGGTAGAGAGTAGTTGAAAGAGAGGAAGACTGCATGCCAGATGGATAGACTCAATTAGGGAGACCATGGGTCTAAACATACAGAACCTGAGCAGAGAGATAGAGGATAGGGAGGCTTGAAGATGTCTCATTCACAGGGTCGCCATGGTTCAGGACTGACCTGAAGGCAGCTTTCAGTAACAATACTACACTCAAAATCAGATATCTCCCCCTCCACCCTTTAGCAGGGTTGATCCAACAATTAATGGTTTTCCACAGAAGCTAAGAAACAAATCTTAAGTGCTATCTGCTGTACAGGATGCTGTAGATGTGCATCAGATGTGCAGATTTAAGATTAAACCACAGAAAGCGACAGGGGTATAGCCATTACATAGACATAAGTATGAGCTAATTTTAGCCCATGAATTTGCTCTCTGTTATGTGTTGTTTCACCTTTGAGTCATTTCCAACTTATGGTGATCCTAAGGCAACCCTATCATAGGGTTTTCTTGGCACATTTCTTCAGAGGGGGTTTGCCATTGCCATCCTATGAGGCTGTGACTTGACCATGGTCCCCCCCCCCCGGGCACAGGAGCCAAGGGGGCTCAGAACAAATTAACAATAAAGTACAGCTAAAACCTGTTACTGCAAATACTAAAACAATTAAGAAAGAGCAACTCTGTTCAAAACACATCAGTAAAACAGTTTTAAACAAAGTAAGACAGAAGAAAAAGTGATAGAAGCACAGCACTTCCTTTTCAAAACCTCTCCAGCCACATGTATGAAGAGCCATAGGCCTGCCTTAAAAAACTGTATTTTTCTACCAGCAGAAAGTTGAGAGGAGGCCAACTGAAAGTCCCATGGGAGGGAGCAGCCAGTAAGAAGACTCTCTCTTATGTGCTCAGTAAGCATGATAGTGGTAGGACCAAGAGAGGAATACCTACCCTAAAGATCTTAAAACTTGAGCCAGCTCATCTAGGGACATACTGTCTTTCAGACAGTCTGGATCCAATATATAAAGGAGGACTTTAAATTTGAATTCTGCTCAGAAATGTATCAGTAGCTATTGAAGCCATTTCAACAAAAGAGTTAGATGTTCCCTGTAAATAGTCCCAGCCAGCCACCTGGCTTCGACATTTTGGACCTGCTGAAGTTTGCAAACATTTTCAAAAGGCAGCTCCATGTAGAATGTGTCACAGAAATCGTACTGAGATGTAATCAAGGCATGTGTCACTGTAGCAGATTGGACATCTCATTTGAAATTTCAGCTTCCAATTCCATTTTGTAAGTGAAGTATCTGCTGTTCGCCACAGATGCTTGAGTTCCTTTGCATCTCCCTCCCCACCCCCACATTACAGATACACATATGTAACTTGGGAAAATGTGCAGAAGACAATTCCAATGTGACTGTCTGTTTGATTTAGTATTAAGTCAAAGTACTTAGCCCAGTTTCTTTTCAGCATTTTGTGGAAGTCAGGTGAAATTATCGGCTTTTAAATATTATATTTAAATAAAAATTCATTTCTATATTTAAATAAATATTTAAATATTAAATCAATCTTGGTTGAGATTCTATGGGCTTTGGTACCTTTAAATAGGATGTGGTTTTTTAATTTCCTTTTTAAACAACAACCAGCACCTTGTGATTGCGTCAAGCAGCTAGTCAGCTACCAGCATAGCAGCTTGCGGGTCTTCATAACAGACTGTCTATAGGGATACTGAAACTCATCATGACGTTGTGTTATTGTTTCCATGGGGAATTCTCTTCAGGAACACTGCTGGGCTGCTCCAGGCCATTTGAAATGGCAGTAAGGATCATTACCTTTCCATTAAAAAGTGGAGAAAGTTGATTTTATATGTAAAGGTCTTAGAATCAGTCCCAAAGTAACAAAATACCATCACCATCATTTCGTGGGGATGAAAAAGATGGGCATTTTCCTGAGTTCTGGAATGACAGCATCAGGTTTATTCTTCTGTACATATGTGCTTAGCATATGAGAAAAACACCAAACAAAATAACCATGTCAGAGTTGTTTTATCAAGGATGGATTTTTTATTTGTTATATAGGGATGGATTAGTTAGGGTGTTTTCAGTGCAGACCTATTCCTCATGTTTTTGTCACAAGTCCACCTAACTACTGTATTACAGTACATGGACATGCACATTTGTTTTCAGATTTTTCAATGCATTGAGTGGTTCCCAACTGGCAAAGGGATCAGACAAGGCTGCCTCCTATCACCCTACCTATTCAATTTATATGCAGAGCATATTGTAAGGAAAGCAGGCTTGGACACGGAAGAGGGAGGAATGAAAATAGGAAGAAGAAATATCAATAATCTGAAATATGCCGACGATACCATAATACTAGTAGAAAACCTCACAGACCTGGAACAACTACTAAAATAGATCAAAGAAGAAGGTACAAAGGCAGGCTTACTGAAGAACATAAAGAAAACAAAAATAAGGACCATATAGAAGTTTCACACATTCAAACTAGACAATGAGGAAATAGAAATAGTACAAGAATTCTAGTATCTGGGATCAAACATTGATCGTGAAGGCAGTTAACAACAACAACAACAACAAAAATGTATGCAACTTTCTTTCCTAACATATCAATTTTTATATCCATATTTTCTTAAAATCCATTCTTTCTTATGCAACAAGCTTTTCTCTGCATATTGTCACATATATCTTTATATACATTTTTTTTGTGTGCCAAAAAATTTATTGCAAAATTTGGAGAAATATATGATCCATGTAGTAAACCACACATTTATCAAAAATGTGTGGATTAGGTCTGCAAACTGAAAGAATTTCTTCCCCATCCTTCTGACAATGTCTGGAGTGAAGAAAGATATGTAAATGGAGTCAGATATATGGAGCATGCACAGCTTTCTTTGTTAAAGCAAGAATATATAAAGCAAGAATATACCTGAAATAAAGTATGTTTCCTAATGCAGTGATTCTGTTTAGGAAACCTGACCAGACAGTTTAGAACTACAAACTCTGAGGAAAATATCAGTAGTGGCGTTAAGAAGCTTATTACTACCAACTGTATTTTTGATGGTGAATTCTGGGGTGTCATTCTACAACTTTTTACAATATAATTTCTGGAAGCTTTGGCGGGTTACAGACCGCCAAGAAGCAGAGGTCTGGCTCCGCCTCCGCTTGCAGTGTCTGGGAACCGGAGCCTTTAAACGGCGCGGCTCCCAGATGCTGCAGAGAAGGAGCGCGGAAATCGCGCTCCTTCTCAGGCCTTGGAAGAGGCGCCGCGAGTGCCAAAGGGTGCACTCACGAGTCACTTTCAAGGTGCGACGTGCGGACGCAGAGCGTCCGCTACGTCAATATGGTGGCGGCCGTGTGGAATGGTCATCGCCATTTTGTGCGCGCAGAGCGCGTACTAGGGTTAGGAGGGTGCGGAAGCACCGCCCCTTTCTAACCCTAGTACTCCCTCGTCACGTACTATATGGCGGTTTGTAACCCGCCTTTATTTATTTATTTATTTATTTATTTAAATATTTTATCCTGTCCTTTATCCAAAGTTCTCAGAATGGCTTACAATAAGCTCAACTTAAAACAATAAATAATTATAAAAGCTTAAAATAATAAAAATATAGCAAATAGTTTTTCAGTTTAAAAAACAGACTGTTTAAAACTGGTTCAAACAATCTTGAATAATATGACTATAAAATATGTGTATCCTGGATAAAATCATTTTGGCCTGAAGTCTTTAATAAAAAGCCAGGTTTTAACCTGGCACTGAAATGATTTTAATGTTGGTGTATATAAGACCTTCAGAGGCATGGAAATTCACAACCAGGGTGCCACCACAGAGAAGGCCCTCTTTCATATCTTCCCACAATATATTTCCCCTACTGGGACACTGAGAAGGGCCCCTCAATTCTCAGGTGAACATACATAAATAGAGAGGGGCACTCCATCGAGTATCAAGATCATAAGCTATCTGGAAATTTAAAAATGATTGCCAATACCTTGAATTCAGAACAGGAACATATCGACAGACAGTATATATTTTTTTTCAGAGCAGATGTTACATGATATGAGACTTTGCTGGTTATACATATTCCTTCCTACAGCTTATAGCTCAACGTTGTTTTTTTTAGCTGGAATCTTCTTGAGGTTTTATAATGAAGATTACACTAGTAGGTTTACTTTAATGATGTTGTATAGAAAGGAATTGACAATGTAATAGATGCTGTATTTTGCCCAGGAAGAGTGCCATCCTCCCCAAAAGGCCAATGGTGAACCAGGTTGGCTGCCTCCTTCTTTTTAGTTTGGCTGCTGGACTCCACTTTAGTACCATATCCTAGCAGAATGTTACAATTTGTGAACTTCATACAGGACCTCAGCCTTTGTTTCTAGTAAAAGACCGCTATACTAGTAAACTGCACCATTAAAATATCTGCAATCTTTTGGATCTTTTAAAATAAATAAATAAATAAATAAATAAATAAATAAATAAATAAATAAATAAATAATCCTGGTGTTTATGTTTTTGTTCTGTGAAATCACAATGTGCAAGATGAAAGTCATGAAATTAAATTGAGAGTCACCTGTAAAAACAACATTTAGGAGAAACAGAACTGGGGCATGCTCATTATAATGAAGGCTCTGCTGGCATTTGACCCATACACTTTGGTTTCAATTAAAATGACAGTTTAATTGGCAGTTTTGATTTGGAGTTAATTAAATCTAATAAGGAAGAAGCAACTTGTAGGCAGAAAGAGGACAGTTGCCAAATGGTACTCTACTATATTTGATGGAATTGAACCATAGGCACAATAAAAACAGGGCACTCATCCAACAGTGCCCTGGTTCATAAATTCAAGGGAGGCAACACCTATGTCATGGAGTGGAGGAGCAAGTTCACCATTTCCTTCCAACACATGTTCATCAGTGGCTGAGTGATGAAAATCATACAACCTGAATCTCTGTGTACTTGGACATTTTGTGGAGCATTTGCTTCATAGTCAGGATTATCATGAGGGGGTAGAGAAGATGCAAATATTTTCTGCCACTGTCAAACAAAGTATCATTTTTCTCTAATCATGTGAACAAGGACATTTTGTAGACTCTGATCAATGCTTTACCCATAAGTAGCTTTATGGAATAAGAAATTGTCTTGGAAGGTCCAAATTTCAAAATGCAGTTTTCAAAGATTATTCCTAGTTGGTGACCTATTCCTCACATAGGCTGCATCCACACTGCATAAATAATCCACCTTGGCACCACTTTAACTGCCATGGCTCAGTGCTATGGAGTTCTGGGAATTGTAGTTTGTTGTGACACCAAAACTCTCTGACAGAGAAAGCTAAATGTCTCACAAAACTAACATTCCTAGAATTCCATAGCATTGAGCCATGGCAGTTAAAGTGGTGTTGCCTGGGGATCTGGGGATCATTAAGGCACGTTACAGACTGCCAGCGCCGCCGGTTGCTCCGCGAGGGAGCCACAGCTTCCATACCACACGGCTCCCTTGCGGAGCAAAAAGAAGCCCGAAAATGGCACTTCTTTCTGCGCCCCAGAAGTGGTGCCGCAAGTGCCCAATGGTGGACTCGCGGTGTCACTTCCTCTGTGCGACGTGCGGATGCTATGCGCCCGCTATGTCAAAATGGTGGCACCCATGTGGAATGGGCGCCACCATTTTGTATGTACCCAATACGTACTAGGGTTAAAGCACGCTCTTTCCTAACCCTAGTACGTCCGGGGGACGTACTTTACGCCCATCTGAAACGGGCCTAAGATAACTTTTAGAAAAACTGGAACAATGTGAATAACCTCACTCACAGATTCCGGGTTTATTATTCACACTATGGAATTGCATCTCTCCACAAACCACATCTCTGTGATTTTGGTTGCTCCCGTGTACCAGTACCCTTCCCTTTCCCCAGCACCCCTCAGCTGGGCAGAGACTGTCCTTCCACCACTCGACGAGGGCGGCATCACATTTTCTCTCCCCCTCTTTTCTTCTCTCCTTCCTTCTTTTCTATCCAGAAGCAGCTGTTCCACTGGGGAAGGGGGCATTTTCTCTACTGCGGGGCTCTTAGTGATGTAAATGTATTCAAAGTGCATTCAAGGCATGCAGAATTTTATCCCTATGTGGGTCTATTCACATCAGTTATTCACAATGTTGACGATGCTAATCTTTTTTTTAACAGAAAATACCCCCATGTCTATTATCCCTTGGTAAGTGGGGTTTGTTTTTTTTTTTGCCAGCCCCTCAAAAAACTTAATCAAGTGCATTGAGAATGCATGTGAACGACAGAGATTCAGACCAGATTCATCCTGGATAATTTTCACCGTCTGAATAACCTGCTGGATTATTTCTGCAGTTCAGATTAAGCCAAAATGTATTTTTTGGGGGAGAAATGTTTTTTTCTGCACAAGACACATCCTTCCTGCATAGAAAATCATGTTTTCTATGCAAAAAACAAAACAAAACAAAACAAACAAAAACAAAAAAACAAAAAAAACCCAAGATTCATGTGCAGAAAATGTCATTTTCTGTGCAAAAGTCTGCCAAACAATTGGGTTTTCTCTTCCCACATAGAATAAATCCCAAACAGTGAAGAGTTATTGGAGTGAAACCTTGGGGGGAGGGGGCAGTGGGGTGTGTGTGTGAAACTTCACCTTTTCATCTCTTGGTCAAAAATTTCCAAAATTTTTTTTACATTCTGAACCAATTATTCATTATTTGCACCTAAATCCATCAACAGCTAGCTTTCATGTTTCCACTGCTTTCTAGAGAATGAAATTAATTATGACATATTCTTTGAAAGTAAATCCTATTACCCAAAGGGATGCATATTTTCAAAAGTGTCTCTGTACTCCATCAAGCTTCCTCTCACATGTTTAATACAGTCCCATTTTTTTGTTAGCTAGAGATGGCTTTCTTAACCTGCATACTTTCTTTGGTTCCTACTAGACATTTGTGTTGTCGTGTTATTTACAACTTCTGTCTGTTTTATGCATTAGATGTCATGCATTTAAAGACTTCCAGGCACAGGACTTTTTGTGAATAAATATTATTCTCAGTGGCAATATTCAGTTTCTTTTAAGGAAAGGTTAAAGCTTGTAGCGATTGGATTTGTAAGATTGAGGCTGTGCTTTCTCATCAGGTGCTTAGGTCAGAATACATTTTATTTTGAACTGTAAGTTTTTGCCTTTGTGCCAGCAGAAAGCTCAATGCATAGAGGTGTAGTCTAATCCCTATGCTAGTTTAGAAGCAGTGCTGGGGCAAAAATTATTGCTCGTATAAGAAGATGAAGGGGCTTTTGTAAAGGGGAAGGGGCTTTTACACTTCTCAAAAGAAAGTGAAGTAAAGTGAATACTAGTGGCCAAAGTATCATGAAGACACCAGATTCCATCTAACATTGGAAGCTAAAAAGGCTCAACTCTGGTTAGTACTTGGATGGGAGATCACCAACAAATACAAGGTGCTATAGACAATATTTTAGAGGAAGGCCATGAGAGACCACCTCTGAGTATTCCTTGCTTAAGAAAACTATGAAACTTATGGATGGTATGGTGAAAGTCAACAAGTGATTTGCAGGCATATATGTGCACACATACATCACATCACATGACTGCAAAAGACAAAGAAAATCAGAATAAATATCATGAGGATTTAATCTCAATGGCTCAAAGAACTCTGTTGAAGAGAGTGTAAGGCAAAGAACTGTTTTCATGCTATTTCAGCACTTTGATTTAATAAAGTTTTTTACTTCTCCATCACAGTCATTACTGTGGCATGGTGACAACGATGGCACTGCAAGACCTCTTAAACCCTTTTACACTGTGTACCACCACTGCCACCAATTATGTGTGACCCTTGAACTCGGATCTCTCACAAATAATAATAATAATAATAATAAAATTTTATTTATATACCGCCTTTCCAAAGATCAAGGCGGTTTAACAACATGGTTAAAAATGACTCCTGCACTAGAACCCTCTTCAAATGCCAGTACTCTGGGGTTTTAAAATCCCCACAGTTTGGCACTGATTGCCAGTTGATAATTACACACCCACTGTCTGAAGTGTCCTAAATAATAAGGGTCTTTTGCCTAGGAGGGGTGCCGCCACAATAAAACCCAGAACAGCATATGGAGGAAAAGACACAACTTTATTAAACAACCAGCAACCAAGGTAGGGTTGGCCCAAAGTATGAGGTCTGAATCTGGAACATTGTTCAACACCCTGCTTGTATGATGAACTGAATTGCCTGGTCATGGCCAGGCTTCGGGATGACCTAGGGGCTAAGGAAACACCATCTTGCAGACATGCAGCCATTGGATAGCATGCACTCAATCAAGCCCCTAGTCACTGGGGGTAGCTGCTACAATATGAACCCCGCAATGCCCACAACGCATACCCTCAGCACTCCCGTGTCTCAAAGGGCCCCCAATCCAGTGCTACGCAGCCCTGGAAACCATGCCCACCAGATCCATGACCTATGCTGCCACCACAAAAGGCTGTTCCAAGCAGGACCGCCTTCCGCCAACCCTACACCCAAACAAACTAAGGTTCAACACAAGAGTCCAAGTGCAGGCAAACATAATTGGCAAAGGCTCTAGATTTCCACCTGCCCAGTTTTTTAATGGAATCCACAGGCAGTCCAGATTGAGATGCCGCTCCAATATGAAAATAATGTCCTCCAAATTCTTCAGGAGGAAGGCCCAAGCGACATACAGCCATGTGCAATACAGACCCAAACTGGAACCGTGTTAACGGGGAACCGTCCCCATGGATAAACAAAGAACCATTGACCGAAGGGCGAATTGACCAAAAGTTGTGCAGGGTTTGTATTAGGCAAAGGTGGGAGCCTTGGAGCCTTTCTCAAGATGATGGTTGAACCTCGATTGATCACACTTGGACCTGCATACAACTAGGGAGACAGAATGTTTAACAAAAGGCACATCTCTGTATTGAAGAGACTTAAGCGACAGGTCTCTTTCTGAGGAGGGAACCAACTCACCCACTCTGAAGTTCTCAAAGAAGGAAATAACAAAAGTAGCATTGAATAAACATGCCTCAAAGTCAGAGGAGCACACCTGTGGGAGTTGTTGACAAATCATAGCAAGCAGTTGAAAACAAATACGATGCCTGGCATCCTCAGAAATCTGGTGAGATCTCTTCCAGCCCTCTAGTGTCCTCCTTACAAGGCAGGAGGAACAAGGACCAGCCAATCCCCTGGCTTCGAAAAAGAAAGAAATACCCACCAAGTGAACTGACATGGTCCTGGGGGCAATACCAGCATGCTTTAACCACACCAAAAACTGGAGGACAATATCAGAATCAATAGGCCAATGAGCTTGGAGACCTGAAGCACCAAAAAAACCCTGGTATAGCTTAGAGATAGCTTTCTTATATGCACTGAGGGTGGACGGGGCCAGGGACGACAGGACGCCCTGCATCATGTCTGACATCTAACATCCCACATGTCCTCTGGCAAGGGAGTGGGCGATGGGTTGGCTTCAGGCACCAACTGGCAAAACCTGGCTTCCTGGAAATGAGAAAGAGATCATCTGCAACTTTATTTTGGAGGCCAAGCACAAAACGGGCTGTGAAAGAATCATTGTTATGCAAACAACAAAGAACAAAGCAACAAACTGAAAACATAACTCTCTCAGACTGTCAATTAACAATACTGACAACTGCTTGGTTGTCTTACCAAAAACACACCCTCTTGTTAGCGAACTCGAGGTGCCAAATATGAACTGCAACCACAATAAGAAAGAGCTCAAGGAAAGTAAGGTTGTGAAGGATGGTGCCATGAGCCCAGCTGGGAGGCCAACGTTGGGCACATTAGTGACCCTGAAAATAAAGTCCAAAACCAAGGCTCTCAGCTGCATCCGAGTTAACCTGTAAGCCATCACTCAGCTGCCATGGCCGTTGCCAAATGGTGACACCATTAAAGTCTTGAAGGAACTCGATCCAAACACGAAGGCCATTTTTTATGGCATTGGTAAGGCAGACGTGGTGATGCGGCAAGCGAAGATCAGCCGTGGATTTAGCCAATCTGGCACAAAAAGCCCTGCCAGGAGAGATAACTCTACATGCAAAGTTAAGGTGGCCAAGGAGAGACTGGATCTGCTTTAAGGTGGCCTTAGAAGCCCTAATGGTGTTAGACAGCAGAGACTGGAGAGCTGCTAGCTTTTCCTGTGGGAGTCAGGAAAGTCCTGCTACAGAATCTAGCTTAATGCCCAGGTATATGAGGGATATGAAGGCCTTTCAGTTTTTTCAGCTGCAAGGGGAACACCAGTTTCATTGGTCAAAGCGGAAAAGGTGGCCACTAGCTTTGAGCAACCATCATGGTTGGCCTCGGCAACAAAGAAGAAATCATCGAGGTAGTGAGTGACAAGGGGAGAGGAGATCCTACACTTGACTTTCCATTTGAGGAAAGAACTAAAAGTCTCAAATGCTGCACAGCTAACAGAACAGCCCATAGGCATGGCCTTGTCAAAATACCAGTGGCCTTCAAACTTGAAGTCGAGGAGAAGGAAATCATCAGGGTGGACAGGCAAAAGGCAAAAGGCCGACTGGATATCACACTTAGCCATGAGGGCACCATGCCCGCAAGACTGCACAAGGTGGACTGCATGAGCAAACGAGGTGTAGCAAACAGAGCATAGCTCGGGAGGGATGGCGTTGTGGACAGAAGCCCCAGGAGGGTGGGAAAGGGTGGCAGATTTCAGATTGCAGGCATTTTAAGGGAGGAGAGAACCCGCAACAGGGATGCGGAAACCGAAGGAAAAAATGTTGGCAAGGAAGGAGGTGGCATCCTGAAGGGGATAAACCTGGAGGAGGGGAAAGAAAGCATGCGGACAAACAGGAGAGCAAGAAAGTGGAAATAAAAGAGAAAGGAGAGCAGCCAAACTACTTAAGGCCTCCTGAACCTCCAGCATCAGAGGTGGTGGTTCCATCTTTCTTGCTGGAGGCTGGTTGGACAGGGTGCCCCGACTAAAGGGCTGCTGGGAAGCTTGAAAGCGAGAGCACAAAACCTTGGCATGGGGCCCCTTGCAAAGCTCACAGCAGTGTTCATACTTGTACTGTGAGTGAACACACTTGTCGGCATTGAATTCCCAACACACCCGTCTGCCAGAATCTTTTTTACCAGACCCTTTTTGAGGGCCCCGAGGCTTGGTCTGGGTGCCAACCTTGGGCAGCCAGATTTCATTATGAAGGAGATCCCAGCACTCCTTAGAGTTTTGGGAAGCGTGCTGGTGGAAAGCTGCATCGTAAGCGATAGCCGCCGCTTCACCTGCAAAAGACTTAGCCTGGAGGACATTAAACATGTGGCTGTCAAGGTGCCAAGATCGCTCAAGGAAAGCCATGGTGACAATAGCCCTGAAAATGGTAAAACCTTCTAACCAGTTAGAAAAGATATGGTCAACATACCTTTGAGATCCCTCTTGGCTTTTTTAAAAGAAGTGACTTCAATGGACTCCAGACCTTTAGGCTGAATCAAAGTAAAAACATCAACATAACAGCCCCTTTGGATGAGTTTCCTCACCTTCTTAGGAAGATGAGAACCAGAGGGATGCTCACCAGGGGCACAAACAGGAATATTGTCAGCTTAAGGGTTGACCCAGACCTCTTGGAGGTTAGACCACCAAGAGTGCCAGTAATGGCCCAACGAGGCAAGCCAAGGACAGAACATGATCAGCCTAAAAGCCATCCCTGCCAGAAGGCATAGCAGGGCACATACTACCTGCAACAGCCTGCTGAGCAGCTTGCTCAGCATGAGCCCTTTGGTGCTTTTTCTTAGCTTTGCACTTCTTTTTGTGACTCTTGCATTTATTTAGTAGCCGCTCCAACACTAGGAGCAGGGTTGTTGTCATCTGAACTGGAAGACAAAGAGAAGGAACTGGAGCTGCTGGTTGAGGAAGCCCTCTGAGGACGAACACCCACTGTAGTAAGAGGGGAAACCAATGGAGGTGCTGGCTGGAAGTAGTAGCTTTTGCACTTAAATTGGCACTAGACCACGATAGATCAGCAGCAGCAGCTTCAGATAGCAATGGAGTAGGCTGTTTCGGAGCAGGATCACAAGGAGCGTCCTGAGAGTGCTGACATTTGGATGCCGGCACGAACTCAGCCCAGGACCTGCGTGGGAGGGTGGCCTGGTACCTGGTGGCCAGGTGAGGCATTGCAGCCTTAGAACAAGAAGGTTTTGGGGGCCTGGCAATAATAAAAGAGAAAGGCACCAGCCCACAGTAAAAAGAAAATAGCAAAGCCTGTAAGAAGTCCAACAATAAATTCCAAGTCCCAACAGGCACCCAAAAGGGGGAAGGGGGCAGAAAAAGAGGTCTCTCCAAGGAAGAAAAGCAGGGGGGAAAACAAACCCCAAAATCCAGGCACAAGTCCAATGTCCCCTTAATTGCACTCACCAAGACTGAAATAGGCACAACAAAATGGCATCCAGATGCCACCAAGATGGCAGCCGGGAGGAAACCACCACAAAAATAGTGGCCATGACCCTCATAGGTGGCCGGGCCACAAGAAAATGCAGCAGCACCCAAAGCCCCAACAGTCCGGTGGGGCCTGGAAAGAAAAAGATAGCCAGGGAGTCAGGCAATGCTCTCAAGCTCAGCTCTGTGTTACTGCAGTGCTAAGCTGCAAATGCCACAGAGGCAGCCGCCACATGGCCTTAAATAGGCCTAAATGGAGGAGGAGCTGGGAGGGAGTTGGCCAATCAGCTGCTCTGGAGGACTGGGGCAACCACAAAGAGGGTCTTCCCGCTTCCCAGAGTGGCTGAGGTTCTCTCTTGGTAGCATTTTAAATATTTTGATAATGGGTATGATGGTATATTTTAAAACACTTCAGGCAACTTCTTGTTGAAACAAAGAAAATAACTTTATTTACAAACAAAGCTTATTATTGTATTTTTCTTAGTGGATGTTATTCAAGCTTGTTACAATGTATGAACTGCTTCAGTAGTTACAAATCTTATCACTTTATCTCAAGTGACACTATGTACGTTTCCTTTCACTCTTGGTTCACACAGAACTTGTACCCAGCTTCTTTAGCTGTTAACTCTTCAAGTTATCTGTAACTATAGCAGAACTATAGCTGAACTTCCTCAATTTAACTACTCTTAATTTCATCTGCTCCTCAGGCAGCTCTTAATAATTTCCACAGCCTTCCTAGCTGTAATCCTGCAGGATATCAACACACACTTTAATTCTGGACTCCTCTTGTCTCTAAATCGCATAACTAAACCCCTTCAAACTGCACCTAATGCCAGTCTCACTCAGCCTCCTTGGCTGCTAACCTCATAGGGTAAAATGACACACTCTCCTCAACCACAGCTCCTCTTCCCTATTTATGCTCACTCCTGGGAGCAGCCCTACCTTTTCCTAGCTTAACTCCCATTGGCTGTTCCTAATGTTCTAATAGCCTTTTTCCCAACAAGTACAAATTAAGTAGAGACTAGAATCTGCTCTCTTCTCTCACTGCTCTTTTCTACATTGATACAAGACTGCTGTGAAAAAATGGAGGAGCAGAAGTGTACTGTTTTGAGTACTAATCCCACTAGTGCTGGAAGTGGGTATCTAGAAATTGTTTTTGTTGTGGACCACTCAGTGCTTACTTATAATACACAAAGAGTGTCAATAGTATTTTTACAGGGGCAGGATGAGTTGCACAACCCTCATGATTTTCTAGCTGCACAGACTGTGCTTAAGAGATAAATGGAGATCTTCAGTTCAAATGAATGAAGATGTTGTCACACAGATAGGAATGGCCAGTGACCGAACATTTAGTAGGATATTTTTTGATCTCCCTTTCCCTTTCTCTGCTACACTCACACTAAATGAAATCTATCTGATGGGTCCTCAGAAACAAATAATTTCCTAGTAATTTCTAGGTCTGGGAAATGAAGATAGTTCCAAATCAGTCAAATAGACTTGTAACCATTGGATTTATTCCAGTGATAAAGTAAGTGTGAATCATGGATGATTGATGGAATGTGGAAGAGTTTGCTTTCTAAGTCAGTGCAGTTGAATTTATCAGAGGATAAGTCAGATTTGCTCTATGACAAAGCAACCTTTGACATTTTCATTTAGATTCTGAACTTTGGGATATATCTTCTGTGATGGCCTCTTTAAAGCTGATCTGAAGTATCAGTATTTGAGATCCATGGCACCCTTAAAGCTCAGCAATCTCCAGTGAGCTGATTTTGCTCCTCTATACATTGAATTCCTCACCTCAACCCCCTCCACCCCCTTTTAAAAAAAAAAGATCATATTTCCTTGAGCAATCATTTGCTTTTCAAATTATGGCTGCCTAGCTAAGGCTTGTGTACCAGGTGCCATGTAAAATGCATGTTAAGTGGAGATAAAAAGCATTTACCCTGCCCTTTAATTAGAGATCTCTCATCTTTACCACTGACAATAGCAGAAGGTAGCTGTGGCAGAGGAGAGATAATAATGTTGGAGCAGAGAGAAATGAAAGATATGATATCATATGTTGGCTCTTGCAAAGGATCACCTCTCCGCTGCATAGCTAAGATGGTACTCAGGGAAAACAGACCCTTCACTCTTGCTCTGACTTGAGAAGATTAATTTTATAGTTATTAAATCTGATATAGGATTTTATTACAGGGAGGAACAAATAGCAGTGTAATGATGTCTCCATTAAAGGTGCAGGAAGTAAAAGAAATTCAGAGCTGTATTATTGTCAGTAAATGTTTTAGTTCACTTTTAAATTTTGTTTTATTTATTTGTTACATGTATATCCTGTTTCTCTAGTGGTGATCTTAAGGCAATATATATGGCTCCCCTCCATCACACTTGAATCTCACAACAGCTTTGTGAGGCAGACCAGGCTGAGAGAATGAGTGCCCTGTTGTCATCCAGCAAGCTTCTTGACTCAGTCCAGACTTCAGGCTAAATCTCCCTATCCCTGTTCAACATTCTAACCACCACCCTATAATTAATAATAATAATAATAATAATAATAATAATAATAATAATAATTTTTATCCATCTCTCCCCATGAATCAAGGTGAGGAACAACAACAGATTAATATGCAAATCAGTTAAAACAAACATCAGTTTAAAAGAACAAAGATAAATATATATTTAAAATTCAGAATTTTAAAATCAGCTGCCTAGACCTCCTGGAAGTATATTCAGCTGTCAAATCTCTTCTGGCAGGTTGTTCCCACAGTTTATGAGAAGCTGAAGAAAATGTCACCAGCTGCCAACCTAGTCCTGGCTGACTGTAGTAAATGTCCCCCATAGGACCTGAGTGCATAGGGTGGATTATATACATGGAGGTGATCCTGTGGATAACCTGGACCTAAACCATGCAGGGGATTAAAGGTAATAAACAACATTTTGTACCTTGCCTGAAAACTAATTGGCATCCAGTGGAGTGATATTAATATTGGTGTGACATGATCACTCCTGGATGCCCCAGTAACTAATCTGGCTGCTGTGTTTTGAACTAATTAAAGTTTCTGAACTTGATACAGGGGTAGCCCAATGTACAGCATATTGCAAAAGTCCAGCCTTGAGGTTACCACCAGGCACACTTCCATCTGTAGGTCCTCCAGCTCTAGGAAGGGACAGAGATGGTGTAAGAGCCAAAGCTGATAGTAAGCATTCCTGGCAGTTGCGTCTATATGAGCTGTCATTTGGAGAGATGGATACAGAAGCACCCCTAAGCTAGTGTTTCATGGTGTTTCATGTTTTTTTTTAAGGGGGAGTGTAACCCTATCCATGACTAGTTGACATGCCTTCAAACCCAGGTTAGGACCCTTGACAGTAAGCATCTCTTTCTTGTCTGGATCCAGCTTCAGTTTGTTTTTCCTCATCCCATTACCACCTCCAGAGATTTATTCAGGTGACACATGCTATCCTTAGCAAAGGCTATTTTAGAAGTCATGGAGAAAAACATTCAGGTGTCACTGGCCCACTGAAAGCACCCCGCTCCATGTCCTCAGATGATCACTCCCAGTGGTTTCATGAAGATGTTGAATAGCATTGGGGATAGGATGGTTCCTGGTGGCATGCCATGTACATATCCTTTTTTGAGAAGCAGCTATCCTGAAGCACCACCATCTGGAACCTGCTTGAGAGATATGCTGGCTCTCACAGTTGGAATGGATACCCTTCTTGCATCATTGTTGCAGTCTGTTTATAGTATATGTTGGTTCTGCATATTGCTCAACAGTCCATTCTGGTCCATTTTCAAATCATTTGGAGATTTGTTTTAAAAAACACAGAAATTAGCTTTATTTTAAGCATGAATCCTGCTTTAAACATTTTTAGACAGACTATGCATTTTATATGCAATTTATTATACCACCAGAATCCTGTATTACATTTTACTTAACATAACTTTATATATTTTTGGCTAAGTAGCAGAGGCAGTAAGAAACCCTGTCAATGAATGGCAAAGATGTGTATCAGGACACCAGCAAGAATGCCTGATGCCACCGGGGAGAATGCACATCAGCTTGTTTCTGTGCGTGATGCATGTTTGTGAATAATGCACATTAGTGCATCTGGGCACTCTGACAGTTTTGCTATGTACTAACATGACAGCAGCTCTCTACTGGATACAGATTTTATGAAACTACCGAAGTCTAATTCCCACATACATAACCCCACAAATGAAGAAATGACTTTGATACAGGATTCCAGTCCACTTTTTTGCACACATACTAATATAAAATGTGCATTTTATATGCATTTGAATATATTTGTCATCAAAAATATTTTGCAAAATTTGATGAAATATAATAATTGAATATTTAGTGCTTTTCAACCTGTACAGGAAGGATGGAAGGTACAGGTCAGTCTAGACTATAGTGAAACTAAAATTCAAACTCCAACAGAGGAAACATAATAACTTAGTACTAAGAGTATAGCAATGTCATTGCTATACCAGATGAGCCCATGGGCTCCAACAGCCAAACACCTCTAGGATAAATCAATAAAACTCTGGGTTAACTTGGGTCAGTCATTCTTTCTCAGTTTAGCCTACTTGACAGGGTAGTTGCATGGATGAAATGAAGGATGTTAATCTATGCTAGCAATATTTACAACATCATGTACCATTCAGATTCAATGGCAAGTATGTGTGGTTCTTTAAAAATTAATCTATTTTTCATGGATCACAATCCACTTATTGATGCATTGAGTCATCTTAGTAACTAACATAGGCTGGAATCCTGTATCGGCATACACTTAACGAAGTACTTAACTAAGTAACTTGACATGAACTGCCCCCTGCAAACCTGACAGAAACATCATTCAATTGTGCTCTGATGAACTTCCTTCTACCCATGCAGCTGACAACCAGTAAAGTAGGCAGTGAGGGGGGGGGGAGAGTTAAGATACACAGAACTATAACTGTTCTGTATTCATGATCACTAGTTACTGATGATTTTAATGCTATTTCCACAATTGTAACAATCCCACCCCCACCCCACTTTACTGGGCATCAGTAAAGAGCAGGAAGTCCATTCAGATGATGATAAAAGCCTGGCTGAATGTCAGGTTTCAAAGGGGCAATCCAGGAAAAGTTCCTCAGTTAAGTACTTACTTAAATATAACCTGATACAGGATTCTAGCCCATGTTTTATTTGGAATACACTTTTGTGGACTTCATCAGATGCACGGAGAGCCATTTATGACAGTTTATAGGAAATGCTTATATTGAGACATGAGACTTAAGGGCAACCTTTTGTTATATCACATGTGATAGGCCTAAGTGATTTTACAGGGGTGATGTTACAAGAGGCAGCCCCTGGTGATGTTATTAAGCATGATACATTAAGTATCAACAACAGAGGATGTCATTAAAAAACAAACTAATGATCTCTCCCCACTTGTAATGAATGAGAGAAATACTCTCTCTCACACACACACACACACACATGCATACAGACACCCTTTCAAGACAGTGCTCTCACCCTGAGACTTCTCTCACTTACACTAGAGTAGGGGAGAGGGACCAGGCCCTGCAATCTGACACTTCTACATTGCCTTATTGTTTCTTAAACCAGGGAAGAAGAATTTGGGTAGGTTTAGTGGCCACTGGCCAGTTTTCTGCACTGAAACCCTTTAGGAACCACATGGATTTCCAAAAATGCAAGGAAAACAAAACAAGAAACAAAATTTCTAGTTCTGAAAATGTTTGTGTTTGTTTGTTTATTGTAAAAGACCCCCCCCCCCCAAAAAAAAAAAAAACAATTTTGAAAGGTGAAACCATTTCTGGGAGCTTCTAGATGAGGCAATTCATTTTTTCCTTTCTTATTCGTTTTCTTTTTGGTAATTGGTGGGGCCACACCAAACTGAGGTTTGATTGTCATTTTGATCCGCAGTGAAGGCCTTCCTTCTCTTCACCACTAGACTTTAAATGTTTTTCATTTTTACTCTTTTATGTTTTAAATGCTGTTCTGAGTTTTTGTTTTTGCAGTCAAGTTTGTTCAGTCTTGCACTGCCATTCTCTTGCTCATGTGATGCACATCATCTTTTTATCCTTTTGGAAACCAGAGTGAAAATTCTGAGTGGCACTGAATGGTTAGCTTAAGAAAGGAAAAAGATATGTGTCTTACCTTATCCTATCTTAACTTATTAGCCCAAATATGTACTTATGTGGGAATTTATTAATCTTAGAAGCATCACTAGTTTTAGGGATTTGCCACACTTAGCAGCCTACTAAGTGTCTGGATCTTTGTTGCCATCAGGAAAATCAGAGCTGTGCAGCAAAGGATAGATGTTATTTTTAATGCACACCCTGAAAGTGCATACATTTCAGCTTCAGAATTAACATGTTCATCCTTTTCTTAGTATCATTAGCATAATGTAAAAGAGTGAGTTTGAAAAATGTTGGATTGAAAATTGTATTTATACAGGGCATGGAGCCTTGCAGAATTTTACCCTGTAATTTCAGATTTATGTCCTATGGCTCTAGGCTTTTGAAATTCTTTCCTGACTTCACAGAAATAATTTTACATGATGCAGAGTGGGAATGCAACGTGTATCATGAGACCACAGCAAGGCTTTGCATTAATGGGCTCATGCTGCTGCTAAGCGTAGCAGAGGAATTGTTCCCCTTCTCCAGGTTCACAGGATCTGCATTGTTCAAATTGCAGAGCAAGGTCACTGATACTGCTATACTTGTTAGCTTATGTTGTGTAATAGAGGTAATTTTTTATGGCTAGATGTGTTTTTTCTCTCTCTTTTTTTGTTTGCTGAGTAAATCTGTGCTTGTAAAAGAAATTTCTGACAGGCTGAGAACACACAAATCTTTTTCTTAGTATCAAGGGTTTGCTTCTACAACATATACCTGAAAAACACTCAAACAGTGATGTCACTAGGGGTGTGTCATGTGTGTATGTGTGCGCGTGTGTGGTCCACACTAGGTGACACACTATCGTGTATGCTACAACTGTTCCTCAAACATATTTTTTTGGGTAGAAATGTGCATTCACCTGTGTCCCTTTAAAATGCTGAAGAGATGGTTGATTAAGGCAAAGTTGAGTGGTAGGAGAAAGGAGAGAACCCAGATTTTTCTAAAAAATGAATGTAAATTTAAAATTTTTAAAAATGTTAAAAGATTTTTTAAAATTAATTTTCATTTTTTTCTTTAAAAACATCTCATCTTATGAAATTTTCACTTCAATCCAATGCACGCACGCGCACACACACAGGTAGACACATTTAGGCTGTGTGTATAATACTGTTAAATTTATTATTTATTAAATACAGTCACCCCCTCTTTCTTGTGGATTGAGATCCACATTCTTGCTGATACATGGAGGGGCAACCTCTGTTAACCCCAATGGGGTGTGACTACATGGCATGTGCCCCCGGCTCATAGGGGCATGCCTCATTCAAACCCATGGGACAAGCAAGTCTCCGTTTTCATGGGGGGGGGGAGGTCTGAAATGGATCCCCTACAAAAATGGAGGGTCAACTGTACTATTAAAATTAATAATTTTAATGTTGGTAGTTGTTTGTCACAACTATTACCATTACATTCAGTGATATATGGGAATTACAATTTTTGAGTAACATTACTACAAAAAACATTACTAAGGAGTCTGGCTGTTGAGGTATGGGAGAAGGTCAATGGGTGGGTGACACAATGAGTTACCACACCCAGTGACACCAACCTTAATGATGCCACTGTACCCAACCCTTCGCTCATTCATTTATGAATACTTTCCTGATGCTCACTTCTCTACTGATAAAAGCAGTGTTGGCAAAATGGTACCTAGACATCAGTTTATGTCTCTTTCTTGGCTCAGGACAACAGAACAATAGAAACAGAAACAAAAACAAAAACATTTCTAAGAATGATCTGCCCAGGAAAACAACAGCACCAGAAAGGAAAGGTGTTTTTATGCTGCATATTATCATTTTTAATTTTTTATGCATTTTGCATCTTGATATTACGTTTTCTTCTTTGTTCTGTGAACTGCTTAGAGAACATATGTGGTTGAGTGACCAATAAAAAGAACCCAGCAATGAGTAATAACTATTGTATAGATTGGTATTGTTCTCCTACATGTTTCTATATGTAAAATCTATAACAAGAGAGTGGGTGAATCTTATATTGATGTCTAAAACACAATAAGAATTGCTGAAAAGTGCATTTCTATCTGTTAATAATAGTTGATAAGTAATCTCATATTAAATAAACAGCTGCTTTCTTCCTCTGTCCAACATTCAATAGGACTGGTGGACTTGTAGGTTATTGTGTAACTTCAAGTCATTTCCAACTAAGGCAAACCCATCCTGGGGTTTTCTTGGCAAGTTTCTTGAGGGGAGATTGCCATTGCCATCCTCAGAGACTGAGAGAGTATGGCCCGTTCCGGACAGGCATAAAGTACATGCTCTGCATGTACTAGGGTTAGGAAGGGGCGTCACTTCCTGATGCCCCTAACCCTAGTACGCGTGGAGAGTGCACAAAATGGTAGCACCCGTTCCACACGGGGGCCACCATGTTGACGCTGTGGACGCGTACTGTCTGGACATCGCACGGTGGAATTGATGCCGCGGGTGCGCGGCTAGTGCCTCGTGGTGCCACTTCCAGGGCGCAAAAAGAAGCGCCATTTTGGTGCTTCTTTTCGGCTGTGCCCGGGAATTGCGTGGTTTGGCCGCTGCGGTTCCTGGACACAGCAACCGGTGTCACTGGCAGACCGCCACTTTTAGGCGGTCTGTAATGCACCTATGACTTGCCCAAGGACTCCAATGGGAGTCAGGATTCAAATTCTGGTCTCCAGAGTCATAGTTAAATGTTCAAACCACTACACATACTGGTTATGTAGCTCAATATCAAACTCTTCCCTTTCCTTCAGTTTTTTTTTTAAATAGAAATGTATTGGTCCCATATCTGGGGATACCAGCCCAAATTATGAACTGATACACAGCAGGAGTGATGCAAGGGGTACTGAAACTGTTGGGAAATGTGAAAGATAGTTCTGGGTTTCTAAAGCAGAGTTATCAAATGGACAAGGCAGAAATGAATAACAATCAGATCCACACACACTCACACACACACAGGATCTAGTAGAGAAAGAAATAATTTTATTCCTTTTATGTAAAACATAAAAAATTAGCTTTACTTGCAAATAGTTATGTATATTCAAACACAGGTACCTCCTTTGGGGAAAACAGAAAGAATACACAGTGTCAGGGGGAAAAGTTTTATATAATTTCATGGAGAGAAGTTCTGTAAAACACATGATCTTATGGAGGAGAGAGAAGGATGAGAAAATGGTTGCAGGTTAAAGTGAGGCAGGAAGAGAATAAATTTTGAAGGAAACTTAACAAATAGGGAATGAGTATAAATATATACAATATCTTCACCCCCATATAATATCATGCAGTGTTCGCTAACTCTAACAGAAACGTTTGGAATGGATTAAGACTTTCCAAGTCTGAACTATTCCAAAAATTCTCTGGAAGTGTTTTAAAAGCCAGTTTCAAAGTGATACTTTTGTCCAACTCTCATTGATAGCTACACAACTGAACCCCTTTCCCCACATCCACACCATATTTAGGAAATTTTGACATTAACCCATTGAGATGGGAATCCACACACAGTGAATCAGATTCCATGCAGCTAAATTAATGTTCAAAGGCCCAGTTTGTGTATAATTAAATAGAGTCAGCCTTCCATTGACACAGATTCTCTATGCATGGATTTAACCATCCATGTCTTTAATATATTCAGATAGATAGATAGATAGATAATCAAAAAGAAAGCTCAGTTTTGCCATTTACTGTATACTACTAATATGCAAATTTATTCCACAAAGTATTGTCATTTTATTTTTGTTCTATAATGCATACTTTGTATGATGCTGCTGTATGAATGAAATAATGCTCATGCAATTCAGCTGTTTTCCATCAAGTGGTTTTGCAGTTTGGTACATGTGCATTATATTTTACTTACTGGCTATTGCAGTACATTGTCAAATACAGTTGATGGAAATACAATGTTTTGTACTTTTGTAGGATTCAGTATTACTGATAGGCACATTGTCAGCACTGAAAAGGTTTACTAAAGTAAAAGCCACAAGATCAAAGACAATTTCCATGTTACATTTCACCATGATGGGAAACTCTAAAGTTTGAGGAATTTTAATGTAGCCTGCAGACCTTGGAAAAATGTAACCATGACTAATTGTCTTTTGGTCTGTGTATTTAAAAGATGATAGCTCTGAAGAAGTTGAGTCAGGATGAAGGAAATAAGGTTTCGTATGACAGTAGGAAAGGGGAGAAAATAACAAAAGATATTCAATAAGGTAACTAAGAAGAAACAGAAAAAGCAGAAATCAGGAAAAGAAAAAAATTGGATGTATTCAAAATATTTTAGAAAACAGAGAAATATTAATCATGGAGGAAGGAACTAGGACAACTAGTTTGGATATATGTTACTTCTTAATTAGCACAACTTTTGTGGGGGAAATAATCCCAGGCCTCACCAGCATATGATCCTACAAAATGAACACAACCCATTTGCCATGGACTGTAACCTGTCAAGTGCTTGATTCCCTCTGCCGCCTTCCTATTTTTGTGGTCACAGCAGATAGCCATGTGTCTCTTTGTGCCATTTGCTTATCATCACTTAGCATCCTGACAACAGACTGACGAGTTAAACAGGCCACTTGGTCACGTTCTTCCCTAGAAGGGCAGGAAATATTTTCGATTTGAATTATAATTCTATTTTATGTTTTTCATATATACATGAAATTAAAATATGCACATTTTATGCAGAGATGCGCTCTCTTTCATCCTCTCTTTTGGTTCTTTTGTTTGTCAGTGCACCGATGGTCATCCTACCACCATCCTTCCTTAGAGGGAACACTGGAACGCAGCCTCAAATGATTATTTAGGCTGCATCTACACTGCAGAATTAATGCAGTTTGACACCACTTTAACTGCCATGGCTCAATGTTATGGAATTCAGGGATTTGTAATTTTGTGAGATATTTAGCCTTCTCTGTCAGAGAGCTTTGGAGCCACAACAAGCTATAAATTCCAGAATTCAATAGGATGGAGCCATGACACTTAAAGCGGTATCAAACTGCATTAATTATCCAGCATGTACTTTAATTCTTAGGGTACAAATGCTGCCCTGGTGCACAGTGCTGTCATGGCAGCACCCATGGGCACATGAGAAGCACTCTAATGTGAACTACTGAAGATTGTGACTGCTCCTTTTCTTTAGTTCTTTCCCTGAAAAGCAAACCTAGAGTACACCTCCATATCTGATCTGTACGCCCAGTGCTCAGCTTCTGGACACTTCCCACCAGCAGCCAGTTCTTATTTCTTTTCCTACCAAAGTGTATGCTGGAGTAATAGGGAGCATCAAACTGCTTGGGCCTGGCCTTAATGAAGGTCTGAACCCCTGACAGGGTAAAAACAGGAATAGCAATAGCAATAGCAGCTACATTTCTGTACCACTTCATACTTAACTAAGCAGTTTACAATGTGTAAGTTAATTGCTCCCAACAAGCTAAGTTCTCATTTTAGCGACCTCAGAAGGATGCCAGGCTGAGTCAACTCTGAGCTTTGGTCTGAAATTGAACTCACAGTCTTGTGGCTGTGAGTGAGTGGCTGCAGTACCAGCATTTAAGCACTGTGTACCAGGGCACCATTTGTACCCTAAGTATTAAAGTATTAATAGCCATGCAGTCAAATTCTCCAGAACCCCTATTCAGGCATTAGATATTATTCTCAAATAGAGTAGATGAGGGTAAGGAATGTATGCCCCACAATGTCTGTTGCAAAGCTCAGAAAAGTTATTTATCTGGATTGCAACTCCCATAATCCTCCAGCCAGCATTGCCATGCTTGTAAGGGAATTCTTGCAATTGCAGTCTTTCTAAATTCTGGTCCATCAGTAGAATGATAACAGAAAGGGAGCTATAAGCTGTACTCACCAAGATGTGGGGCATTTTTTTTCTTTAACTATAAACTCAGTTTCCTAAAGAAGCACATTAGAGACATGTTAGGATAATGGAGGAATGGGGATTAATGTGTCTTGGAAGCAGACTGTATTGGCCACCCCAACCAGTATAGTCTACTCTGACTTTCTCTGAAAGCCTCCCCGCACCTCACACTTTGAAATAATGCTTTTCTTGAAACAAAATTTGCCTTGGAAATATAAATGAATTCCCATAAATGGAGCCACACATGGGGTTTCTGCTTCTTTTCCTCTTTTAAGATATATGTATATGTCTTTATCCTAGCAAGAAGACCACACAGGCATTACCCAAGTGGAAACAGCTGTGTCCAGTCTTTAGCACTTTCTTTGAGGGATTGCATCTGTGTGGTCAAGCATACGCAGCAAGTCACGGGCTGCCTGTTTACAGATCATTTATTTAGATGCAAGTCTTGGCAATCATCACTTCAGTTGCTACTGTATCTGCCTTCCTTCTGAAAGCAACAGTTTCATATCTCTGGATTTCTAGGTCATCCTGGACAGGATATTCCAAGTTAGTAATGAACACATTATTGATTGCTTTGCTTTTACATTTTTCCTTTGTGGACTGGTTTGTACTCTCCTGGAAATTATTCACTCTAAGAGGAAATGTTGTCCAAAAGGAAGAACCACCTATGGTTTGCTTTTGGCTAGTCCAGTGAAGATAATGAGGACACTGATTTCATCTACCCCACATTCATATATCTGGGACCAGGGGTGAGCACCTCTGAATGATCTGGGGGCCATTTTAATGTCAGGGGACTTTCTGGGGGCCCCATGGGCTGTCAAAATGCCAAAATAGTTGGCTATTAAAAATGGGGCCAGAAGTCCATTTCTAGTCTGGATGGATGGGTGGATGGATTTTGGCCAGGAAAAGGGCTGTCTAGTGAACCTGGAGGCAAACAGGGTGACAAAATGTGCCTGCAATAGTAGCATGTGAGACCCAGCACTGATGTTGCACCACACACTATTTTCCCCCTAAGCAAATTGCCTGTCTACAAGGATAAATTTCAAGACTGCTGCACAGATGGCTTGATCCAAATGTATGGCTGGCACACTTCCAGAGCTTGTACACCAGCAATGTTAAGAGTGAGCCATTGCTTCCCAGATAATGTTTTCCTTTTCATCTGACATGGGTGTTGAAGTCAAACTTGAGGGACATTATCTGAAACATAAGGAATTTGCTAGTGAAACTTTGAGGAGTTGCAGCACATGGATTCAATATCTTATTCCAGCTACGGCTGCCACACATAATTGCTGGTTCACACTTTGCATGCCATTACAGGAACACCAGTCTTGGACTCTTATTTTTCAGGTGGGATGCTTCCATTCAAAGAACCAGTGACCAACATCCAGCCCCAGTATTTTCACAGGAAAACATATTGCTCAGCCTAGGCCTGTTACAGACTGCCAAAATAAAGCTGCTTCAAGTCTTTTTGGAGCTATGCTATTTAAATGATGCATGGGTCCTAAGAGTCCGGAGGTCGCGCCAAACCCACACTCCATTCCTAAGCACTGGAGTGCAGCTTTGGCGCAGCTTCCGGATTCTTAGGATGTATGCATCATTTAAACAGCATACCTCCAAAGAGACCCGAAGCAGCTTTATTTTGGCAGTATCCATCTCAATTGCCCTATTTTGGAAAAGTTACTCTTTTGGACTACAAACCCCAGATACCCTCAGCCAGCATGGCCTAAGGCAGAAGTCTTAGGCGGGGTACAGACCGCCGCTTTGCGGCGGTATGCCGCCGCCGCCAGTAGGTCCACGGGGGAGCCAGAGCCTTCACACGGCCCGACTCCCGCGCGGACCGAAAAAGAAGCTCCAAAATGGAGCTTCTTTTTCCGTCGCGTTTGCGACGTAGCGAGGCGCCAGGGGCGCGCTCGCTACGTCACAAGCGGCGCGACGCGTACGGACGCTCAGCGTCCGATACGCAAAGATGGCGCCGGCCATGTAGAAGGGCCGGCGCCATCTTGTACGGACGGAGTCCGTACTAGGCCCAGGGGTGTCTATAAGAGACGCCCCTTTTTTAAAATGGGACGTCCGGAGGACGTCCCAAATGGCGGTGCAGAAAGCACCTTAGTTTTATAAACAGAAGTTGGATGACCATCTGTGTGGTGTGTCTGTATGCATGCCTTGATTATGTGTTCCTGCATGGCAGAGGGTTGGACTGGATGGCCCTTGGGGTGTCTTACAACTCCATGATTCTATGAGTCTATATCATAGCCATTGCTTTGGGAGCCCAGTAGGTACCAAGTATGTCACATGGACAGGCTGGTTGTAACTGTGTCTCTCTCAGGAGGGCTGAAATAACCTGTATGTAATTGGACTAACTTTCCCAACAAAAGGTTTGGAGAGGAGAAGACTAGAAAGAAAAGGTTAAGTACAAGAATTTAGTAATTACTTGAATATGCAAATCAGTGCAGACTCTTCTTGATTAATATTTGATATATCCAAAGGTGAAAGTGGGATAAAGAAATGGCAATTGGAGATAAAGGAAGCAATATACATAAGGACCTCTATAGATGTGTTGAGAATTAACTGGAATGTTTCTTCCTTTAATTGATAGAACAGTGCAATGTGAAGATGAACTAATGGAAGTATCCTAGCAACAGTATTTTCATAACAACCAATGCCTACAAGATTACAGTGAATTTCAGCTGCATTTGATTGATATGAGAAGGTGGGGGCAGATTATTTTAGCTAATAAAAATAGCAGGGAGTAAATTTGAAATGGAGAAATTGGATATTGCCCTTAAAAGGAACAGTAAGCATATTTAAAATTGTAAATTTCATTTCTAATGGGCACTTTAGTTGCAAAGCTTTCTACTTTTTTAATAAGGCTTTCTAACTTTGAAACTGTTTTAGTCTTCCTTCTGCAATCTAAATGTAGAGATTAGCTTTTACAGTATCCAGAATACAAAGTTCAGAATTTTCCCCATACTAGGCAGGGATTTCTGGGAGTACTAGTCCAAAAAGTAACTTTTCCAGTTTCAGTCTTCCATCATTAGAAACAATGGCAGTTCCTTTGAGATCTAGTCTGAAAGAGTTACTCCTTCCTCCAACCCCTTGGAGTAATAAGAATTTCCCAGTCAATAGGCTTGGTGGAAGATTCTTGGAACTGTAGCTACAAAGTAACTTTTCCATGTCCTGATACAGTTATCCCTGACTCTATTGCTCCCTGTTCTCTTGGAGACAGACAGATGGGATCTTACTAATTTATTGATTTATTTGATCTTGTAGAGCTAAACAAGTTACTCAAACAGAGTAACACAGGTCCCACTGAAAGCACCATGAAAGGTTTGTCTTGAGAGACTTTCCCCTAACCTGGGTGGATCCAAACTGTTCTTTGTATATTTGAATAGACCCTAAAGACCTCTTTCTTCTCACATGGGCCTGCTCTGTCATAGGTAGATACTGAAAGACCTTTTCTTTGTGGCCCATTAATAGTTCATTCTTTAACTGAAGAGACAGATGCATTATTCATTTTTTTTAAAAAAGACATGAATAACAAAATTAGCAGATTAAAATATGGCCTCTCTGCTATATCAGTTATACTTGCAATTAATTATGCTACTAACTGATCTGATTAAATATTGCAACTCTGGAATTATTCAATTATTTCCGCAACAAGAATATCCAGGAGAATTGTGTAGCAAAGGAAAATGCTTTGCTGAACAGATCCTCTCACTTATAGAGAGCACAAGAGCCCTATTTTCTTTTACATCTGGTCAGGGTGGGTGGGGTGAATTGCCCTTGAAGTCCAAATGGGGTGAACAGTTATCCCAGTCTTGGATAGTTGTCACGCAAACTCTCAATTTTCACTATAGAATTCCATTCATGAACACTGAGATGATTTGCATTATCTTGATCGTAAAACAGTGACAAGTGCATTTTTCAGTAGTGAGTCACAATTAGCTGGAGGATCAATCCAGAATTAGAAAATGGTATAAAATTTCTTGGAAAGAAAAAGTCCCCATAAAGATGTCAACCATCTCTCATTAAATAAAAAATAATAATATCCACGTATTCCCTCAGTGTCTTAATGTGATATGCATCCACTTGTAATGCTGTTCCAGTAACTTACACACTGCAGTGAATTTGTATTACTTTTATGCTGCTCACATTCCTGGATTAATGAGAACAGAGAGAGAGAAGCTGACATTCTGTGTCAGTCCCCAACATTTTTCACTGTCCTCCAAAACAGAGAGAAAATAAAAAATTGCTGTACTACCCCCCTCCCTTTTGGTGAATGCTATGTAAGGACTATGAAGTACTGTACCAAGTAGTAAACAAGACCTGTTAAATACCGAATGCCTTGAAAAATACAGTGTACTATCTCATTTGTTGGTCTGAATAGATTGCAGCAAGGGAAGGAAAGGAGCTGCTGAAAGGCCAAAAATACATATACCTGGAAAGCTATCCTTTTCCATAAAGGTCATCATACAATCTCTCAGGCAGCTGTCAGTGTTGGCCTGGCTGTTATATTCATATATGACACATAGTACACTATTGATATGAAAATGTCATCCTCATCTTTGAGTTAAGTAACTGGAGAGGCGCAGTTTCTGACATTTTAAATGGCAGCCCCCCCTTTTCTTTTTCTTTTTTTAAAAAGAGAAGTCCCTACCATTTTTGCTATCTTGTTTTTTTCCCTAAAGGCAGGAAGAAATGGACACCCATGACATTTTAACAAATTATGTATCGAAAGAGATAAACACTAGTTCCCTAGGTTTTGTCTCTCAGTCGCACTTTACTGCGACCAAGAAACAACAATCTTGAGCAGGACCTTGCTCAGAGGAGCAGGGCTGCTGCTAAGCATATCTGCTGTTAAAAGGAAAAAAAAATCAAAATCAAACCACTGTTTGGAATTTTAGCAGCTCACATCCTACCCTAGGTCCATCCAATGCTGGAAAATATGCAATTATTTTATTCGTATCAGTTTTTTCAGGAAGATTTCTTTCAGCACCACAGTATTTATTCCTAACAGTTCACAGAAGACCATAGAAGAGTTGTACAGTGGGTCCTTGTTATCCACTGGGGTTTGGTTCCAGGACCCCTGAGGATAACAAAATCCATGGATGCTCAAGTCTCATTGAATGCAATGGAACAGCAAAATGGTGTCCCTTATATAAAATGGAAAATCAAAGTTTGCTATTTGGAATTTATACTTTTTAAAAATACTTTCAAGCCATGAATACTTCAATCTGTGGATAAAAATTCTGTGCATAAGCAGGGCTGACTGTATATTTGGACTAAAAGTCCACACAGTAATTTTCCAAGCTCTGGTTCATAGACAGGCTATGGTTGATCGGTCTGTCTGTCTGATAACCCACTTCAAATGAAGGTTGATTACAGAAACCCATGGAGTTAGCCTCCTAACCTTTGAATGTTATATTAAGACAATTGTGCTAAACCGTTCTACATCTGGAGCCTTAGCTCTCTGAATCCATTATAAAATGTGATTGAATTACTTAGTTTTATTATGTATGATGAATGCAAAATATTTCCCTCTAATATTTAATTATATTAAAAAATATGTAATAGTCATGATAAGCATTTAATGTATTCAGTTTCTCAGCCACAATACCTTTGCAGAAATGATTGTTAATGCTAGATTAATCACCCAAATGTTTTAGCAAAGGCTGAGAAGTCTTATCCTTTAATCTGAAAGACTGCATAAACCATTTTTATTTTGTGAGTTTGCACAATGCTGAGATGGCTTTGTAACCATTAAACAGTGTGAATGAATAATACTCCAGAGCAGCTTGTAGCCCATTTTATCTGGAGATCTCAAAGTGCTTTACAGAGATAGGGAATTAGCGAAAGTAATTAGATCGTTTGTATTTCTCTGTCATTGGTGTATATTGCCGAGGCAGGCATTTTTTTCCCCTGCTGTGTTGTCTAATGTAGCTTTAAACATTCAAAACACATTGGCATTTCCCACCATTTTTATTTATTGCTTTTATTATCTAGTTATATTAAAGCACAGTGTACATAAATTACACAGATTCTTGATAATATATTAATGTGAATTGCACCCAGCCTCTATCACATGAGTACTAGTTTATATAAAAAGCCACATTCTTTACTGTGAACCAGATTTCAGCCTTAATACCTTTGTTTACATACAGTCGGCCCTTCTTATACACAGATTTTTTATACACGGATTCAAGCATACACGGTTTGAAAACGTTCCCCAAAAGTATAAATTTACCTTGATTTTCCATTTTTTCTAAGGGACACCATTTTGCTATGTCATTATAGTTAATCGGACTTGAGCATACACGGATTTTGTTATACACGGGGGATCTTGGAACCAAACCCCAGCGTATAACAAGGGTCCACTGTATTGTTAGAGCTCCATTGGAAACCTGCCTTACAGATTTATGAGGCAGTAGATCTTTTGCATGGTTCCATTGGACCAGCAGTGGCCCTTTCACACTACATAATTTTAGCACTATGATCCCACTTTACCTATCTTGTTTCCATCCTGGAATTTGCAGTTTAGGAAGGGGGGTTTAGAATTCTCAGCCAAAATTCCAGAGCCCCCCCCCCCAAAAAAACCCTACAATTCCCAGAATTTCATGGTAGGTAGACGTGGTGATTAAAGTGGAAATCTAACAGTATAATTATGTATTGTGAAAAGAGCCTTAGTCCATCTTAATAGCTGCCTTTCAAAAGGAATTGGAGAGACTGTTATGAAAATGCTTGTTAATCCAGTGCAATTTGCCTACATGACAGCATATTCTCACATGTTCAATCTGCTTTGCCCTCATGATTGTCCTTCTGTATAATTCCGTCTACACCTCCATTTTCTTTGACAATTACGTCTGTCATTTATTAATATTCTCTTATTGTTGGCCAGTCTCCTTTTTGTTGGACCTGTCTGCACTCCAGAATCATATCAGTTTCATACCATTTTAAATGCCATAGCCCCATTCTATGGAGCCCCAGAATTTGTAGTTTGGTGAGCCAGTTTAAATTCTCTGCTAGACAGCTTGAATCCCTTTAACTAAAAATCCCAAGATATTCCAAGTGTCATTCTACACTGCAGAATTAATCAAGTTTAAACCCCACTCTTTCTCTTTGATCTTTCAACATTGGGATGTGGTTGCTTAGTGGTTAAGATGCCAATTCTGATGATCAGAAGTTCAGAAGGTTGGCAGTTCAAGGTCCGAATACTGCCACTAGTCCCAGCTTCTGCCAACCTAGCTGTTTGAAAGCATGCAAATGCACGTAGATAGATAGGTACCACTTACGTGGGAAGGTTACAGCATTTGCTGGCCACATGACCACCAGAGCTGTCCTCGGAGAATGCTGGCTCTTTGGCATACAAATGGAGATGAGTACCACCCCCTACAGTCAGTTATGACTAGACATTCATGTCAAAGGACAACCTTTTCCTTTACCTTCTCTTTACAGGATACCTTGGTACTTTAATAATAATAATTTGTTTTATTTATATACCGCTATTCCAAAGATCATAGCGGTGAACAGCAAGTAAGCTAATTAGCAAATAAGCTAATTTGCCCCAACAGTCTGGGTACTCATTTTAGCGACCTCGGAAGGATGCAAGCCTGAGTCGAGCTTGGGCCCTTTTGCTGGTCTTGATCTCGCAACCTTGTGGTTTTGAGTGAATGGCTGCAGTACAGGCATTTAACCACTGCGTCACCAGGGCTTTCTAGGGATCTCACCAAATTACACTCTCATAATGGATCCATGACAGTCAAAGCAGTATGAAACTGATCTCACTCTGTAGTTCAGATAAACCTTGAAAATGCATGAGGACAGGATTTGCTGCAAAGCTGTGAATCATCTTCTTATTTACAAGTTAGACTGTGATGCCATTTGAATTAATCCTCTCTCTTTATCACTTCATATCCCACACCCACCTAATTGGGATACTACAGGAGTCAGTGTCACTACAATGTGTAGCATTAGACCCTGCATTGGCACTACAGGGATATTCACACATGTTCTGCTGCAACCTGAATTTGCAGAAGGGAGGACAGAGAGGTGCTCTTGATAATGTGTCTACTGACTTTGCCCTATCTGACTTCCAGATATTTCATTAACACTCTGAACAGGGAGCCAAATTTACACACATAGAGATCTACATAGGCCTAAATAAAGGGTGAGAGTGGTGTGATCTCCCAGACGGTGTTGAACTGCAATTCCCATTACCCTTAGCCAGGATAGTCAATGCTGAAGGATCAAAGCAGTTGCTGTTCAGTAAATCTGAAGGGCTAAACAATTCTCACTGCTGCCCCAAATCCACTCAATCCTGACAACAATAGTTCCATTGAATCAACTTTCATAAAGTCTGACTTACCAAGTTTCTACTGATTTCATTGATCCCCTCTAGTTGTAAGTTGTAACTAAATATGTTAGTTGTTAATTGGCTTCCAAATTCATGTACATATAGGCCAGTGGGCTGGAACATTTATGTTCTTGGGACAGGGCTTGTGGGCAGGGTCTCCTTCCTTCTTTATGGCATTAGTAAATGTAAGATGGGACTCTTATGGATGTAGCATGGGATGGGATTGGGATTGCATAGATGATATTTTGAAATCCTGACTATCTTCTGTTTTCTTACTAGTTCTGGACATACTGTCTTCAGTGCAGGAAGACAGTTGAGCTTCAGTGAAAATGAACTATCAGAAAACATATCATTGTCTTGCTGAGTTGGCAATGGCCATTGATATGATGATAAAATCAAACCACACCAAAGTTATTGCAGCTGCCTTCATGGATCCACGAGAATGCAGAGATTTTACATCTTCTGATACAGAACTCTGATAAAAGGTCCAGAATGCAAACAACAAAAAAAAACCTATAGAAATATGTTCACTTGCACATGGGATGGGAACATTTCATGGGTGCTTCTCTTAGAAATGCCAGTAACTTGGAGCAAAGAGATCTGGAAATTGCTGTTTTGGAAAGACACAGATAAGCTCTTAATTGACTCATTGGCTGGGTAATATGTCTTGCCCTCAAAGGAACATAGTACAGAGCTTTCTGATGATCTCCATCAGCTGCCCAAATTTGCGGTAATGAAGCAAAGAAGTGGCAGATGTTAAATTTAGAAAGTAAATGAAAAATAGTATCCCATTTCTACTCTTGATTTTTAAAAATGTGCTAGCTTTGTACTGCACAATGTACAGTAAAGTACAACAATACCACACATTTTTAATTTACCTTCTAGGTGGTGAGAGCAGCAGTACAATCTAAGAAGCTGCTTGTAGAAAAGCATGATCTAATGTTTAATTAATAAGTCTTATGAAGAAGAATTTATGATGGAAAGTTATGACACATGGAATTTCTACTAGATCAAGAAAACACAAAATCCCATAGCTTTTTGCTATACAGCTTGCATCTGATCACATCCTACAATTATTGTTTGCTTTGTTGGACTATATTAACCAGGGCACACCTGGACAGCACTGATTGATAACAATGACCCACATTTCTGACAGTCTAATATTGACCAGCTGTTGCAGAACCTCCTTTTGTATATTGTTCATAAAAGAAGCTTCTTTCTGAAATCACTTTTGCACTTGGTGTAACCTGACATACTTCAGCTGGCAGATGGCAAAAATGGAAAGAGACTTTAAAGTGTGGGGGGAGAGAAGGAGAGGAAAACCTGCGTCAACTTGTCATTAGTCAACTGATAGTGAACAAGGGAGGTGAAGCTGTACCAGTGTTTCTGAATTATTACCAAATTGCTCCCTTATTCCACCCGTGCCCCCACAAGTCCTCCGTCTTTTAGTTGTACACAGGTAATCTTGTATGCCTTGGTTTAGCTGTTATGATTTCATCTCTGCACATTCCTTAACAATGTTATTGGCCAAGACATATTCTTTTGGTGTTGACAGCTAAGAAGCAGAAGTGCAAGTGAAAGGACTAATCAGCTCACAGGCTGAGGAATGAACTAGCAGCTAGGAAATCAAATTCCTCCACTGACTTTCTTTCCTCCTACACAAACATAATTTTCTCTAAGTGTAAATATGTAGGACCAGCCCTGTAATTAGGCTGGGTGAGCTGGTTAGCTCAGACTGGTGGTATCATGAAAAGGAAATAACTCATAAGTTATTAATTTATTATTGCATTTTTTTGCCAAGGGTAGGGAGCTCAGTGAAACTTACTCCCAAATAAGTAAGGACAGCCATAAGCCATTACTTAATGTTCAGCTAGAAGCTGTCTTTTTTCTTTGAAATGAAGAATTGACAATGATCCAAAGCACACTGCAGAAATAATCCAGTTTGAGATCACTTTAATTGCACTCGCTTAGTGCTAGGGAATCCTGGGAACTGTAGTTTATTGTGGCACCAGAGCTGTCTGACAAAGGAGGCTAAATGTCTCACAAAACTACAGTTCCCAGAATTCCCTAGCACTAAGCCAGGGCAGTTAAAGCAGTCTCATATGGGATTATTATGTAGTGTGTTTTGGACCTATGCCCTATAAAGTCAGGCATTTCTGAAATAGGTGGAGAAATGCAGTAAGTCAGTTTTCTCAGATATAATGTATCTTGGGAGGAAAAAGAAAACAGAAGAAAAGTTCTAGTTTGTGCTCTGTTTGTAGCTTAAGCTTGCAAGGTTTTTTTTGTCAGAGCTGTGCTGTGGAAAGAAAACTTTATTTTATTCCTACCTAAAAGATGGGCTCCTTTTAAATTTCAGGATAGATTGCAGCAAAAAGCTCAATTTTAAAATCTGTCTAGTTACAGTCACCCCTCCTTTTTCACTGGGGATCTGTTCCGCACCTCCTCGCGAAAACGAAGTTTCGCCTATATTCAAGCCCCATTGGTTTGAATATAGTCACAGGTGTATGAGGGTGCACCGTAAGTGTGCGCCCCATTCATTCTCCCTCCATTCATCCCTTGCTCATAAGCGAGGGATGTGGATCTGAAAACCATGAGAGCAGGGGTAAGACTGTTAGTTTTGAATCTTTTTTGTACTCTGGATGGGACAGGGAGCACATAGTTTTTATACTAAAACAATGAGCTTTTTGAAACACTTATCTTTTAAAAAGGAAGGCATTCCCATCCAAGTCTCCAGAGCCAATAGTGAGCAAAGACACAGAATAGTGAGCAAAGGCACTGTGATTGACCAATTTTCTATATTTTCAATGAAATCTGAATGTGTATTGGCCAAATTGTCTACCCAGCTTCCTTCGTTCCCCACTTCCCCATTTCTAGCTGGGATGGTCTGTGTGGATTGAAAATGCTCTTCTAGGAAGGCTCAATTGGGAAGGAAATGACAATTTTTGTAGAGAGATATCTCAAGTTTTAGAAAATGTTTTGGATAGGCTCTTAGACATGTGTGCAAAAGATTTATTGTTATTATTGCCATTACCATCATCAATCAGCATTATTGTTTTCCTGCCTTTCTCCTTGTACAGGATAAAAGGTGTTTTGTGCTTTCCACTCATTTTCGACTTATGACAACCTTATCACGAACCTATCTTGCTCTGTAAGTATGCCTGAATTTAAAGATCTTTTGGGGAAGTCTTTCTCTAGATATCACCACCAACACAGGGTCGTTTTGTGAGAACATAGGAGAGAGCATTCTTGGTGGCTGCTCCAAGGTTGTGAAATTCTCTGCCAAAGAAGGTTCAGCTGTCCCCTTCACTCCTCTCCTTCCACCAGTAGGCAAAAATCTATCAGTCACTCCCAAACTTTGGTCCTCTAGGTGTTTGGGACTTCAATTTCCAGAGGCCCCAGCTAGCCTAGCCAACAGTCAGGAGTCTCTCTCTCCCCCTCTTCCTGTGTATCACTCAAGTGGCTGTCAGACTGAGCTGGAGGAGGGCTTGGTTGTGATAAGTCAACTTCATCTGTAGAGTCCAAACCTGGGGGTGGGTGTTGGATGGATCTGCTTCATCCTCAGAAGCTGGGCTCTCAAGGAAGGGGCATGGCACTGTGTGCAGTTTTTAGTATCACTAGATAAGAGCACCAAAAATTTACCTTTTTGAATTATAGTTCCTAGAATACCTCGCTAAGGATTCTGTGAGTGGTAAACCTAAAAGTAACTTTTCCAAGTTTGATCTAGTGTCATTCCAGGGTCAAGCAAAGGTCAATCAAATTGGTGGGGTACTCTAGAAGTTGGGCCACCTCAGATGCCTATATAGTAAAATTAGGATGATCACAGACAGCTAGCATGAGCCTTATGCAAATAGGTCAGTATGCCAAACTTGTTCATAGCAATTATAATCTGGAAAGAACTCAAGGCCCACAGTCAAGGCTATGAGGAGGGTACATGTCAACAAATTTTGTCCCTGTTTGTAGTGTCTTATCAAGAGGGTTGACTGCTGATGTTCCCTCCACTATACCTCAGTTCTCACTCTGGAGGCAATAGTTGTGTAAAAGTTGTGTTTTTACCAACTTTTGGAATACTCAGCAGGGTGGTAACTCTTGTGTTCTGTAGCCTGATTATCTTTCTGAGCTACTCATTGTTCAACATGTTGCTCAAACAGAACCAAACTGTTCTTTGACTCTTCAGACCTGCTTATCTGCTCACCCACACTCATGTCTGTGTTGCTTGTATTGCTTCTAGATTGCCAGCCCTCCTTGATCTTCTATTTGGATGTGTCCTGAATAAGCTTCACTTAATTCTTCACAACTATTTTGAAAATGTTCCTACTAAGTTACCATCATTTTTTTTTTAAAAAGATATAGTACTTCTAGTTTGTATTCAGTGGATTGCTTGCTTGTTTGCCTATAATTAAGTAGGGAACAATCAGAAGAAAAAAAAAATCATGATACCCTCGGTCCAATCAGTGATAGTTTCAATGGCATGGTGTTTGACCTACAACTGGGCACTGTCCAGCTGCTGTTGTAAAAACAAGAAAAAGACATTCAGCAAAGAGATACCAGATGCCTCCTTGTTCCATGTCTAAAAAAGTACATAGTCTTCTCTAAGCCCCAGTTACATCAGCAGGAATAATACAGAAGATTCCAACCATCGAGTCCAGCCCAAGGACTAACAATCAAAGAGAAATAACAATACATATACCTTCCAGATCATAATTAAATGCTCCTAAATTTTTTCCAGACCATAATTAAATGCCAGGAGCACTTTCAAAATCCCTATAGGTATCTCCTTCCATCTGATACATGCTCATTTATCACTTGCCTTTGTAATCCTACTGGAAAGGTTAAATATAATGGGTTCCTGAGCAAACTCATAAAACTTAACTTTCCTATCAACCATGAAGTGGTGGGAAGACAGAATTAGGGCTGTCTTTCATCACTACAATATTTATAGCCAAACAAATGAGCATTTCAGTGCTGCAAATCCTAAATTTGTTGCCAGACAGTATCTGGAAATTGTTTTGCATGTTTTGATTAAATGCAGATTCTGCAAACTTCTTTTTCCCCTTGTCTTACAAAAACCAGCACCTTGTTCTTTGCTTTTCTTTCTGCCATCTGTACAATGAATGAAATGCTCAATAAATGATCCATGCCACAAAGACCAAAGAGCCTCTTTGTTCTTGAACCATGTAGATCATTAAATTAATTGTATTTGATTGTCAATACAGGCGACCTCTAGAACTATCTCTAAAGATCCGTTTTGGGAGGAATTTGAAAAAAATAATTATTCCAGTCTTCTAATTATTATTATTATTATTATTATTATTATTATTATTATTATTATTATTTGTGGAAAGCTATTGAATTGTTTAAATGTCCTAGTTTTGCCAGTATTACATGGGGCTGACTTAAAGAACATTTGGAAACTCCAGTTGCTCTGAAAATCTGCAGCTAGGCAACTGACCAAGGGCAGCTACAGGGACTCCTGGGATTGTGTTCATGATATGCTTCTTTGTTTCTTTTGGATGTCCGTGATTTATAATAATAAATAATAAAAACTTTATTTTTAGCCCGCCTTTCCTGGGATCAAGGCGGGTTACAACAGCGAGAAGCACAATACAATCAATAAACAATAAAATTAAAAATACAAGAATTTCAAAATATAAGAACTACAGTGGTGCCTCGGGATACGAAATTAATTCGTTCCGCCATTCCTTTCGTAACCCGAAAATTTCGTAACCCGAAATACTCCGTTAGCACTGGAAAGCCTATAGCAGCATTTGAATTTCGCGCCGAAATGAATTTCGTAACCTGAAAATATTTCGTAACCCGAAACAGTTTTTTGCCCTCCGACTTTTTCGTATCCTCGGAAATTTCGTACGCGATCATTTCGTATCCCGGGGCCCACATGTATTAGGTAAGAATTATCCAACTAGCACAGATTTACAAAAACAATGAGGAGAGAGAAGGGGGTTACATTGGAATGTTAGGGGTAGGCCCACTGGAACAGAAAAGTTTTAAGCCCTTTTTTAAACTGGTCCAGGGAGGTGGCCGAGTGGAGCTTGTCCGGAAGCGAGTTCCAGAGGTTGGGGGCCGAGGTAGAAAAGGCCCTCTGAGTGGTGGTAGAATATCTTACCTCTGGGACTCATAACAATTGCTTCCCAACAGATCTGAGTGTGCGGGGCGGAATGTATGGGGGATGATACAGATATCATCAGAGTGTTTGCTCCCATACATATAAATAATGGAAATATTGGATATTAATGTGGCAAATGCACTGGTGGATCCACTGGCAAAACTGCAGAATCTCACAGTAATTACCCCCTGTGCTGCAGCTGTCCATGCACCCCTCCACCCAAATCAGCTGGAAATCCCTCTGGGGCCAGTGTTCAGAGTGTGCAGAGGTCAGGACAGGGAAGGAAGAAACATTTCTGCAAAATGTTGGATGTAGCCCAAATATAAAAACCATGAAACAGCAACTATGAATACTTTTTCTGCACTTGTTAGGATGAGCTTCTGCACTTTGAGGTTTTACACTACATGGCTGGCATATGTGATAGATTGTTTTAATTATCAGTCATGTATATTTTGATATCTTGTATCCTGA
>NC_056525.1:217573108-217575095 GCF_019175285.1 Sceloporus undulatus | reverse complement strand
TTACACAGTTGTGGTTCTTGGAATGACTTGTGGTTTGAACAGATACCTGTTAGAGAAAAAGATCTTTGGGATTGTTGATGTCTCGTGCTGCCGGTGGTTTGAACTGGTACCAACTGGAACAGATGCAGTCTTCTTAGCTACTCAGGAACAAAGTAACTTCAACACAGATTTTCACTCAAATGAGGGTTTATTAACTTTGTTGCTATTTACACTTTACAGCAGGCTACTATACATCTATACTCTTTCAGAGTCCATACTAGAAACTTGAATGTGACATCAGTCTTTGTTCTCTCACAAGATCATCTTTCCCACCAAGTGGACACACCTCTTTCCCATGAAGTCACCATACTACACAAAAGCATAACAATAATACATTTGTTGATATTATGTCTCAGCACATGTCCTTGAAGACTTGCTCTTCCAGGCCTAGACTTTCTGGCCTGCAACAGGAACCATTTTAAACCTTAGTTAACCATTGCCACATCTGAACATTTTCCATACAAATTAGAAATATATTTTAACATGCCCCTCCAAAATGTACAGATGTGCAATAACACAGTGTATTTACATTTACATCTTTGTGGAGTTAAGGAACCATACCAATTGCACAAGAAAGTTGTTCATGTCTTTCTCCAGAAAGTGCTTTTGTTAAAACATCAGCCAAGTTATCCTTTGTGTCAATGTACTCTATCCTTAGGATACCATTCTGAACTAACTCTCTTACATTCTGGTACCTTACTCCAATGTACTTAGTCCTGCACTTCAAATTCTCAGCCTCTGCCATCCCAATACATGATTGTGAATCCTCAAAAACCAAAGTAGGCTCAGTGCAATTTTCTCCCAGATCACTTAACAACTGTCTAATCCAAACTATCTCTCCAGACAAATCAGACAATGCAGCAAATTCTGCTTCTGAAGTACTAAGTGCTACACAATTCTGTTTTCTACTTCTCCAAACAACTGGACTACCTGCAAACTTAATCACAATTCCTGTTATTGACTTCTTTTCTGCCTCACTTGCAAAAGAACTATCTGCGTAACACACTAGATTCTCTTCACTCCCTTGAAACACAAGCTTCTTGTTCTTGCTTCCTTTCAAATACTTCAAAACATGTTTCACAGCCGTCCAATCACCCACCTTTGGACTATTTGCATTTCTACTCAATAAACCAACTGCAAAAGAAATATCAGGCCGTGTATTGTTAGCAATGAACAACAAACTACCAATTACACTTCTGTACAACTCAGGATTATCAAACAATTCAGCAGACTCTGCACTGGCATAACCAGGAGTCATTGGGCTTTTCACAGGCTTTGCATCCTGCAATCCACACTTCTCAATCAGCCCCTCAATCTTTTTCTTCTGACTCAACAGACATCTGCCATCATCTGTCCACTCTACCTCTATCCCTAGGTAAGCTTTCAGATTTCCCAAGTCCTTCAACGCGAACTTCTGAGACAATTCCTTTTGTACCTCTTGCACTTCTTGTTCTGAATTAGCTGTTATACAAAGATCATCCACATAAATCACAAGAACTACCCCTCTTCTAGTGTAAACACAAGCATCTGCAACACTTCGTTTAAACCCAAGCCTTTCAAGCTCTGCATGAATACACTGATTCCAGCAACGTGCACTTTGTTTCAAGCCATACAATGCTTTGTTCAACTTACACACTTTTGTCTCAGTATCACTACCAAAACCAGGAGGTTGTTCCATGTAAATCTCCTCCTCAAGCTTAGCATTCAGGTAAGCCGTCTCAAAATCAAAATGCCTTACCACTTTTCCTTGCCTCACAGCTAATGCAAGCACTAATCTCAAACTTTCTGGCTTTGCAGTAGGTGAGAAAGTCTTGTCAAAATTCTCAAACCTTTGCTGTGTGAAGCCTTTAGCCACTAACCTGGCTTTGTACTTTTGACTATTATCAGGCATTTCCTTCTTCTTGTAGACCCACTTGCAACCCACAACCTTGTGGTCTTTAGGCCTATC
>NC_056525.1:217571714-217573008 GCF_019175285.1 Sceloporus undulatus | reverse complement strand
TAGACCCACTTGCAACCCACAACCTTGTGGTCTTTAGGCCTATCAACAATATCAAAAACCTGCTTCTCAACTAGAGACAAGAACTCTTGGTCCATAGCAGAAAACCATTTCTCTTTCTCCTCCTTAGGAAAACTTTGCAATTCTTCAAAACTCTCAGGCTCATCAGCCACTGCACAACAAGCAGTTGCAGTCTGAACAACAAATCTCTCAGGAGGCTTTCTCACTCTCTGAGTCCTCCTAGGAATCAACACCTTTGTTCTACCTCTCTCATCCTCACTCTCTGAACTAGTTTGCACCTCAGTGTCCCTCTTTGACACAACTTCAAACTGACTTGTAGTGATGGGTGTGTGTAGTGTTGGCTGTGTTTGAGTGTGTTGTGAAGTACTGGGTTTCTCCTCCTCTGGAGACATTGTGGACATTGTGGGCTGTCTTACCCCTCCATTTCCAGTACTTTGCCCCAGTCGCAGAAACACTTCCTGATTGGAATGCAATCTCTCCCAGCCAGAATGTTTCTCAAAATTGGCACTTCTGGACAACAAAATTCTGCCATGACCCTGGTAAAATTTATAACTGTTGCCAGAATAACCCACAAACATCAACCTCTTCCATTTATGTTCACCCTTCTTTCTGAATTTTGCTGGCACAAACACATTTGCATATTGCCCAAACACCCTTAGGTATTTTAAGTTTGGTGGTCTACCATGTAGCATCTGATAAGGTGTTTGCTTTACAGCTGAATTCCACACTCTATTTGCTATATGGTTAGCCATTAAAACTGCTTCACCCCAAAATTTTTCAGACACATTTGCATCCAGTAACATACAGTCTTTCATCTGCTTCAAAACACCAATACGTCTCTCTGCCAACCCATCTTCCTGTGGAACTGCAGGATTAGTGGTGTTGTGACGTATGCCTTTCTTCTGCAACCAATTCTTCAGGTCAGAAGATAAAAATTTGCCTCCTCTATCAGTGACCAAAGAACCCACTTTGTACTCAAACTGGCGCTCTATTTGATTCACCCAGTCTTTGAAGACTTCAGCAACCTCGCTTTTTTCCTTCAAGACTTTCACATAGGAGTACCTTGTGTGCCTGTCTACAATTACTAGAAAATACTGACTTCCCCCAACAGTTTTAGTTAAAGGCCCAGCCAGATCAGCATGCACCACCTCAAACGGCCTCTTGGTGACACATTTTGTTTGCTTGGCCACTGGAAAAGCTTTTAATTTGATCTTACTGCAAACAGAACAATCAAGATGATTAGGACAAGAATTCATTTTGAACTCAGGACAAACCT
>NC_056525.1:217570921-217571614 GCF_019175285.1 Sceloporus undulatus | reverse complement strand
TGCATGTAAAGGCACATTACTAACACTGGCACACTCAGCTTTGTCAAGCATAAAATACAATTTGTTTTTCTTTTGTGCTTTTGCACATACCTTGTTCCCTTTGCTAATTATGCATTTATCCCCTTCAAATTTTAAAGCATAACCATCTGTTGTTAATGCAGACACACTAACAAGACAATTTTGCAATTTGGGAACACACAATACATTTTCAAAATCTTCCCCAAAACTAGGAACATGTACAGTACCCATATGTTTTACCTCTCTGGGAACACCATCAGCCATTGCAACAGACTGAACATTTGACACAGACTTAGTTTTCAGGAACTTATTATCATTACACATATGGTTTGAAGCCCCAGAATCCAGCATCCAGACTGAACTCACTGTGGCTGCTTGATGGGCTTTGCAGTCATTGTCCCCAACCACAACTGCCGCTCCACTCCTGGAACTAGCACCCTGCTTCTTCTTCGATGCTGCAAACTTCCAACAGTTCTTTTGGACATGCCCTGCCTTCTTGCAATAGAAACAAGACTTGGACACTGCAGCCTTCTCCTGCTGGCAATTCTCCACAACCTCTGGTGGTATGAAAACCTTTGGTATCTGTCGGTGCTGCCTCTGGAGCCCTTCAGACTTCCGTCGCTGGCTCTCTTCCAAGACGCGCGCCGACACCAACTCAGCAGTCATCTGGTCTTC
>NC_056525.1:217512541-217570821 GCF_019175285.1 Sceloporus undulatus | reverse complement strand
ATCTTGATTGCTTTGCATCTTGCAGGCATATAACCTTTTGCAACAGAGCATCCTGGACAAGGCAGTGCTACTCTCATGCACATTCTTCAAAGTGTCCCAGACAGCTTTAGCACTAGTCTTGAGCCTCACATGATTAATCTGGTTAGGCTCAACAGTGAGTAAAATTGTAGCTCGTGCCTTTGAATCATCAGCACGTGTAGCATCAGTAGGACCTTGTTCCACCACACGCCAGAGACCCTCACGGACCAACAGCGCTTCTGTGTACACAGCCCAAGAGCTGTAATTGTTGTTGTTTAGCTTGGGAAATCTTGCTGCCGCCTCCATGACTTAAAGCAAACGGCAAAACAGCCAAGAGTCCCAGCAAAATGTCCAACAAACACAGTTATCTTCCCATTTGCCTCCCGGCACAGGACAGATGAACAACACAGAGCAAACTTACAGCTGGAAGAAAAACTCCACAGCAGACTCTCAGTGGAACAGGAACATCAGCAACAGCAGACCCTCCAGAAGACCATCTCAGCTCACCAGCTTGGCAACCATCCTGGGAACCATCCTCAGGCAAACCATCCTGGCAACCATCTCGGCAACCATCCTCTGCTACCACTTGTTAGAGAAAAAGATCTTTGGGATTGTTGATGTCTCGTGCTGCCGGTGGTTTGAACTGGTACCAACTGGAACAGATGCAGTCTTCTTAGCTACTCAGGAACAAAGTAACTTCAACACAGATTTTCACTCAAATGAGGGTTTATTAACTTTGTTGCTATTTACACTTTACAGCAGGCTACTATACATCTATACTCTTTCAGAGTCCATACTAGAAACTTGAATGTGACATCAGTCTTTGTTCTCTCACAAGATCATCTTTCCCACCAAGTGGACACACCTCTTTCCCATGAAGTCACCATACTACACAAAAGCATAACAATAATACATTTGTTGATATTATGTCTCAGCACATGTCCTTGAAGACTTGCTCTTCCAGGCCTAGACTTTCTGGCCTGCAACAGGAACCATTTTAAACCTTAGTTAACCATTGCCACATCTGAACATTTTCCATACAAATTAGAAATATATTTTAACAATACCCATAGCTGATTATATGTTTCAAAGTACAGTTTGTGACTTCTTGGTGTCTTATGGCTTGGGAGAAAGCAAATATAATTTACAATTACAACATCAGTTCCCAAAGCAGTTTTTTGCCCCTTCACATGCTTACCGGATAAGGCCAATCTTGTCACCCTGTTTCCTTACTTTATGCAGCTGAAAGGCACAAATGAACCTTACTTTTCCTTTCGGCTGATGCTTCCAGGAAGGAATGGATGCTATTTTTCCAATAAACATGATCAAAAATGTTTCCCTGGTGGAGCCTCTTTTATCTCCTCGGGGAAGGGACTTCTGTAGGGCATGTGTTGCATATGCACAGAATCCTAAATGTAATTCTTAGCATATATAGTTGAAAACAGCCATGGTTTACCATTGGGCAGAGTGAGGCAGTTGCTTCAGGTAACAGATATTAGTTGGTGAAGAGAGCCATGGGCTATGTGGCCTACCCTGGGATTCCTAAACTAGCCTGTTGCCCTCTGGTGGATTCATTATCCCAGGGGTACAACTACAGAGAGTGGGGAATGAAAGCATTGATCTCCAAATAAAAATTCTGCTCCCCCAAATTAATTTCCCTTCAGTGTTGAAATTCTTAGCATTCCAGAGAATGAGAAACTGAAAATCCTTCACACCTAGAACTTCTTTGCATATTTAGAACTTCCCCTTTGTATTCCTTTGGTAACTCCACCTTACCCCCCCCCCTTTTTAGATGTCTAAACTGTATTTTTAAATGCTCAACTGACATTTGAAGTGACTGCAATTCTAGAAATTTGGAAACTGAAGGAAAGTTTCAATTACAGGAGAAGAATTCTTATGGCCAGGTTAATGCCCCCATTTCACCCCAATGTGAATGTCAGTTGAAGAAAGAGCCAACTGACATTCCAGTTGGCTTTTGTACATGAAATGGTAGGTCCACCATGTGATCAGACAATAAAAATGAGATTGGAAAGCTCTGGCAGAAAAGTTCAGGTAGCAGATCATACAAAAGACCTGGGACTTTGTAAACCTACTATGTGTCAAAGGAGACAATACTGGTGGACAAATAGGTGGTAACTTCCAAAGTTCTGCTTCAAATTCAACACATGAGGCATTAAGTTAGTAGCATCCACACATGAACTGATATGGTGCAGCTACTCCAGACATATCAGCCCATCAAAGGTATGAGTTCAATTTGGCATTTAAAAGAACTGGCTCTTCCAGAACATTTGAGTTCCAACATATTATTCCCATATCTTGGTATCAATTAAGAACATCAATAAAATCAAATGAACCTTAGTGAAAAGGTAACATTCAGATCGAGCTAACGAAAAAACTACTAAATTTACTTTCTCTTGTGAACTTATATTTTTTGGTACATAGGCCCGATACAGATCAGCACTTTGTGGAATTAGGGTGCAGTGTCCACATGCTGGACACTCTAACTCCATCCCAGGGTGCCATTTTAGCACACGCCTGCCCACACACTGTGTGCCATCATGATGGCCCTCAGGTGCTGCATCTCCATGATGCAGCACTGAAGGGGCTTCATAAAGCCAGGCCGCTGTGGCTATGGCACCCCTTGGAGGGTACAAAAAGGAGCCGTTTTTTGCAGCTCCTTTTTGCGCTCTCTGGAGGTCGGATTGGGGCCACAGCATGAGGTAGGTGTCTCCATTGGCGAAAAGGGTAAAAGCAGGTTGACTCATTGGGCTGCAAATCCTTTCCATACTGGGCTATGAATCTTTGCTGGCTTAGGTTGCTGACCTTAAGAGATGAAGATGGATGCAGTGGGATTTCTCTAGAGGCTAGTCTACACAATTAAAATACTCCTCATTCCATTCAAATAGAATGTGATCTGGCCACAAATGATTCACAGGACTTCAGGCTTTTTGAGGTGGGGTGGGAGAGAAAACTCCTTAAACTCTGCAGAAAAAGCCTTTGCAGTTTTTACTGGAGTATCTGCACAAATCCATAGAAATGTACATTATTGTACATGTGGCCATCCATCTGTTTTGCACATTTTCAGCAGAGGGAGGGTGAACAGATGCAAATAGATGTGAATTTGCAAAGGAAAGTGAAGACAATTAACTGTTGATGTGAATGTGCAAAAATCTGCATCAACATATATAATATACTTATGTGTAGAATGGCCTGGGAAATCAGAGAACAATTGTCAATATTCAGTGAAAACCTCTGGTACACAGTACTTAGGTCTCTTTGGATAAAATATGCCAGCATGACTTCAACTGATCCCTTTCTTTTTTTGTTCAGCCATCTTAATAAAATCATATTGAAGATTTAGAGAAACAAATCTAAATAAACGAGCAGCTGCATTCCCCAACAGAAAATCTTGCATTATTATGTAGCATATGCTGTGGTAGTTGTTGTGTGCCTTCAAGTTGTTTCTGACTTATGGCAACCCTAAAGTGAACCTATCATGAGTTTTTCTTGACAAGTTTCCCCAGAGGAGTTTGCCATTGTCATCCTCTATATATAATTGCATTAAATTTTATAATTAATTTAACTTGAGAAATGTGGGACTTATGACACTAGGCCATGAAATTAAAGGCCAAACTGTCTGAAAGATGAAAAGCTGGGGAGGCAAATCAAGCTTGAAGGAAGACAGAGGCCAACTAGCAAAACTAGTGCCATCCTGTATTGGGTGGAAAGAGCAAGTACAGATTCATTATTACCAGACCCAACCCAGACATTACATAGAGTGATTGAATGCCTACAGATGTTGGAATGCAGGCTGCCAAGGTGATGGAAGACAGAAGTCTATGTGCCATGTAACATACCCTGTACATCCTCAGTTAGCCTGCTGCCCACATAGATAGCAGAGCAGACTCAACTGCCAACATAATCATTTTGGTATGTGGGCCATGGGGGATGCCATCTTGATTTTTTGGGGAGGTTTTTTGTTTTCCTTTAAACAACAAAAAGCCATATATACTTATTTAATATTTACATTCCATTCTATAGAAAAAGATTTAGGGGCAGCTTACAATAAAATCAATTTAAGCAATTTAACAATAAAAACTACAAAGGGAAATTTAAAACAGTCTAAAACACCAGCGGTTTAAAATACCAATAATTTTTATTGCTGTTTTAAAATGATTTTATACTTTTTGAAATTAATTATGTTTTAATTAACCTGATAGCTTGTTGAATTGTGTTTTAACTTTTTTTAATCAACAAGTTTTAGCTCTGTCTTATTTTAACCTTTTTGTAATCTGCCTCGGATCCCATGTCTATAGAAAGGCAGGATATAAAATATTAGAGCTAAGGGTTAAATCTAAATCTATCTTGATTAAATCTATTTAGAACTAAGGATTAAATGAAATCAAATCAAAATTAATCATTATTTTGTGGATGTGGTTGTGTTTCTGTGCCTTCAAGTCATTTCTGACCTATCGTGACCCTAAGGGGATCCTACCATGGGGTTTTCTTAGCAAGTTTTTTTTTTCAGAGGTAATTTGCCACTGCTTTTCTCTGAGGCTGAGAGAGTGTGACTTACCCAAGGTCATCCAGTGGATTTACATGGCTAAGTGGGGAATCAAACTTTGGTCTCCAGAGTCATAGTGTAACACTCAAACCACTACACCACGCTGGCTCTCAAAAATATATGCATGTACAAATTGGGTAAACATCTTTGGAAAAAGTCCAAAGAGTGAGCTGATTTTATTCATTTCAAATTTGTTCTTTCTTCCTTCTCACGCGCCCTCTGTATGGCAAAACAGAATTATTACAAATCATTGATCTCCGCCAATGAGAGGCACCCGCAACGTTTGTTCTCCACCTTCAACACTTTGCTTAAACCTCCCTCTCCTCCTGTCTCTTCATCATTCTCTCCTAATGACTTTGCTAATTATTTCATCTCTAAGATTTCCACTATTTGCTCTGAGATAGTCCTCGCCACCCCCGCTTACTTTTCTGCTCTTAATCTTATATCGCCCTCGCCTAACAAATTTTCTGTGTTTCCTCCTGCCTCTTTGGATGAACTCTCTACACTTTTGAATTCCTCCAAACCTGCAACCTGTTCTCTTGATCCAATTCCTACTCGTCTTCTAATCTCTATAGTTCCCTCCTTTCTGCCCTCGCTTCTCCATATCTTCAATCTCTCTCTCTCTCTACAGGCTCCTTCCCATCGGACTTCAAACATGCTCTCATTTCCCCAATTCTGAAAAAACCTTCTCTTGACCCCTCCTCCTTGTCTAGCTATCGTCCGATTTCTCTTCTCCCCTTTCTTTCTAAGGTTTTGGAACGGGTTGTCTATTCGCGCTGTCTTGAGTTTCTTGAAGCCAACTCCATCCTCGATCCCTTTCAGTCTGGTTTCTGCCCAAGGCATTCTACAGAGACAGCTCTCACTAAGATTTCGAATGACCTTTTACAGGTCAAGGCTAATGGCCTTTAATCTGTTCTCATCCTTCTTGATTTGTCTGCAGCCTTTGACACTGTTGATCACTTTCTCCTAATTGACATACTCTCTGACCTTGGGTTCTCAGACTCTGTTCTTGACTGGTTTAGATCTTACTTGTCTGGCAGATCTTTTGCAGTAGTTGCAGGGGGTCAGACTTCTTCTCCTGTTCCCTTATCTGTTGGAGTTCCCCAGGGCTCTGTTCTGGGTCCCCTTCTGTTTTCTCTCTACACACTGTCCTTAGGTAAACTCATTAGCTCTTTTGGTTTTTCCTACCATCTGTATGCCGATGACACCCAGCTGTATCTTTCCGCCCCCGACCTTTCTCCAAGGCTTGAACAGCAAGTCTCGTCTTGCCTCACAGCTGTCTTGCAGTGGATGCGCCATCGGCGTTTGAAGCTCAACATGTCCAAGACGGAGCTTCTTGTCTTTCCTCCTAAGCCCACCCTTCAACACTCCTTTTCTGTCTCTGTGAACAACATTTCTATTCAACCAGTCCAGCAAGCCCGCAGTCTTGGTTTTATCTTTGACTCTTCTCTGTCGTGTATCCCCCAGATCCAGACCACAGCCAAGGCTTGTAGATTCTTCTTGTACAATATTGCCAAAATCCGACCATATCTCTCCGCCTCTACTGCCAAGATCCTGGTCCATGCCCTAGTGATCTCACAACTTGATTACTGTAACGTCCTCCTGGCTGGGCTTCCTCTTTCTCACCTCCGTCCTTTAATCTCTGTTCAGCATTCAGCTGCACACATTATCACTTCCACCCACCGCTCTGACCACATCTCTCCTGTGTTGGCATCCCTTCACTGGCTCCCCCTCCCTTTCCGTATTCAGTATAAGCTCCTGCTGTCGACGTTTAAAGCCCTCCATGGACTGGCCCCTCCTTACTTATCAGACCTTCTTTCTCCTCACCTTCCCACCAGGGCCCTCCGTTCTGGTAGTCAAGGTCTGCTGTCTCAGCCCAGGATTTCCTCTGCCCCATCCCAGATTCGCCCCTTTTCACTTGCTGCCCCCCACTCCTGGAACCTTCTTCCCCCACAAGCAAGAGCCATCACTTCTTTAACCAGCTTCAAAATGGAGTTGAAAACCATCCTGTTCAGAGTAGCCTTCCCAGGCATTGCATAATTGTTGCTTGCTATTTGGTGTTCTTTTGTTGTCTGTTTATCAAACCATTTCCTGTATTGCTATGTACTGTATATGCATTATCCTACTTGAGAGTATGTATTTTCCCTGGAAAATGATTAACCATCCATTATGAAGCCAAGCCCTCCCTCCAGTCCATCTGCCTTGGTCCAGGCCTTGGAGGTAGAGAGGAACTGCTGGACCTCTTACCCTTTCCCTCCACCACTCCCTTCTCCTTCTGTGTCATGTCTTTTTAGATTGTAAGCCCTAGGGCAGGGAACCGTCTATCTAAAAAGATTGTATGTACAGCGCTGTGTAAATTTACAGTGCTTCATAAATAAAGGTTAATAATAATAAATAATACAATCATTATTCAAATACTTTACTTAAAAAACTCTTCAATGTGGCACTAGAATGAAACCATTGTTGCTACCAGTAAGGCCATTCCACAAACTGTGTACCATAACAGACACTGTTTCCTACTGGTAGCAACACTGGTTTCATTGTAGTACCAAGTTGAAGCCCTCTTCTAGTCAACCTTATTTCTTGGGCAGACATAGGCCCTTATCACACGTGAAACTGGAACTCCAATCTGGAGCCATTCCGAAGCGAGGGGGGAAGCAGAGGCGCTTTACAGAGCACCCAAAAAGGGCGCTCTGCCGGCGCCCGTGATTGCTGTGCCAGGGAACCGCAGCAGACAAACTGCGCGGTTCCCCGGCACAGGAAAAAGAACCCACAAAAAACGGGTTCTTTTTGCAGTGCGGAAATGACACTGCAAGGCACCAATGGTGTACTTGCGGCATCATTTCCGCACTGCGACATGCAGACGCTATGCATCCGCGACGTCAAAATGGCAGCGCTCATGTGTATAGGGCCCCACCATTTTGTATGTGCTCGGCATGTACTAGGGTTAGGGGCGTCCGGAAAGGATGCCCCTTCCTAACCCTAGTACGTGCCGAGCACATACTTTTTGGTGGTGTGTAACTTGCTAGAGTCACTTCGAATCCAAGGCAATTCACATGATTAGTTATCACATGTGAAGGATGAAATTGTGCTCATTACTGAGGCAAAGCGGAGCATGTGCAAAATAAATTACCACACCAGACAGATTCGAACTGGCACCCTTGTGCATGTTCAGTGGGGCTCTGGATGCTGTCATCCTTCCCTGCTTCCTCCGTTTGCCCCTTCCTTAGCACTAGGATGCAGGAGGCCAGTGGGAGCAGGATCGGGGTGATGGAGGAGGATGAGGATGAAGGATCAGGATGCAGGGAGCCAAGGGGGGTGAGATTGGGGTAAAGGAGGATGATGCAGGAGCAGGATACAGGGGGTCACTGGCAGCGAGATCAGGGTAAAGGAGGAGGAGGAGGTTGCAGGAGCAGGATGCAGGGAACCAAGAGGGGCAAGATCGCAGTAAAGGAGGAGCAGGAGTATGAAAGAGCAGGATGCAGGGGGCCAAGGGGGGCAAGATCGAGGTGATCTTCCACACCAGAGCAATTCGGATTGAAATCAAAGCGAGCTTCGATTGTTACCGAATTCACAAAAATCAGGAGTCACTTTGGATTGACTATGAATCCGCTTTGGAACAACCCCCCCATAGAAAACAATAACATGAGATAATACATCACATTTTAACATGAATTTGCATAGTTGGACCCGCAGTAGCTTCGGATCAGAGCTGCAAAACCCTCTGTGTGATAAGGGTCATAGAGAGTTACTCCTTCTGGTATCAAAAATATAAGCCAATTAGGACTTTAAATGATATTACAATACAGTACCTTGAATTCTTTGAAAGCTAGTACTGTATATTTACTTTAAAACTAGTGTTATATAAGTTCTGTATGATACAATGCATGTGTTATATGGGTCTTTCACTGCTGCATTTTGTATTAGCTGTAGATAGTACATTTTCAAGGGCATCCCCACGTAGAGCATAATGTGGTAGTCTAATAAAATTATCAGCGCATGAACAACGCATGAACAGTGGCTATGTTATTTCATCATCTGTCACTCAGCTGAAAGCACCTCCAGGTATTCTGGACCACTGAGGCCACTTGGGACTCCAGAGTTACTAAGCTATGCACTTAACTTCCTCTGGAGGAGTACAATACCATCCAGGACAGGATATTTATCCAGTTCCTGGAACTGAGAAGCACCAATCCATAGAACCTCCATTTTACCCATTTAACTTTATTGGCCCTCATCCAGCATAGTGAAAACCATCATGATGATTGGTTTGAGTGTTGGATTAGAACTCTGAAAGATCCCTGTTTAGCTATGAAAACTGACTGGGTCATCTTGGGCAAATCACTCTCAGTGTTAGAGATAGGCAATAGCAACCCTCTTCTGCATATATCTCACCAAGATAATACTAGAAGAATGCCATAAATCAGAGAAAACTTGAAGGCACATAATGATGATGACATCCAACAAATTACATTTCTATATTGGAACTAGTCAAGTACTTTCACAGCCATAACCGACTCTTACAAGAAAGAAAAGTGTACAACTAAGTGTCATCTTGGCTTGAATATGTCCAGAATATCATCTCTATGGCTTGTTATGCTAGATATGGGGGTGAACATGGCTAGCATAACTTCTTGTTTCATGTTTGATTCTCAGATAATTGTCAAAATTAACCTTACTGAGGCTGTTGGCTGTTGTGTTCTTGCAGCAGGCATCTAAACCTTTAGGCTCCAGTTATAAAAATGGTGCATTATAATGAGAAAAGTCACCTTTGAACTGTTTTTATATATGACTTTGTAACTTTCACTGCAGAAATATGAGGACAGAATGGTTTTGCCAACAAGCTAATTCTATATTCTGAAAATGTATAACAATTTGATGCTCTGATTTGTTAGTTTAAATATGAGAAATTATTTCATTGCTAACAGAGTCCTACTGCAGTTACTGAGTATGGGATGATTCGAATAAGTGAAGAGTTATTTTAACCCAGTCTAAACTTATATTTACCACTATGTATTTTGCTTTAAAAATATGGAATAAGCACTTAAATATTACCAAATACATGGAGGCAACATTTGAAAATATGTCCTGTATCCAAATTATCTGCTCTGTTAAAATATTGTCCCTCAAATATACCATCTAGGAGTACCGTTGAGCTGTCAGCAGAATGTATTGCCTCTGTATTTTACAAACCAAGCTTTCTCATAGTAATTTTCATGCAAGCTCACATAAAAATGCTTAGCTAAATTATCCATCCCCTTTTGTTCTGTGTAATGAAGCACATATTTCATTCCAGCTAGTGAGCTGCTAATTTTCCAAGAGCAAACAGCAGGAATTTATATATTACAATATGGAGCCACTGCCTGCCCCTACGATCTCGTAATAGTGTGTGTGAGCATTCCATCATGGGCTGAAGCTCAACATGAGCTTGTTTTAATTCTCAAGGATGAAAGGGATTCTGTGAGTTAACAATATCATTCCAGCAGTATATGAATATAAGCCGTCATGTGGTACTGGAACCATTCCTTGTCCTGTGATACCAGCCTCAGAAATTCCTTTGACTTCAGCTTCATTTAGAGAATCCAGGAGTTAATAATATAAATCTGGATTAGTGATGGATGCATCTATCAGTTTCACCATCTTCACATTTGAATATTTGTTTTGGTCCAATATTTAAATACTGAATCTGTGAATTGCAGTAAATCCTTATAAAAAATAAACAAAGCAAAATTCTCTGGATGTGTTAAAAACTGAGGTGAAACCTTTGGGTTTAATTTATGGTTGCTTTCCTCAAGAAATTGGGTAAACAATATTGTCCACATTGCATTTTAAGGCTGCAGTTAGGTGTCTCTGAACAATGGAAGTCTTTCTCAAAAGAAAGCCATCACAGCTCAAAATAATTGACCTCCAGAAGCCATTGAAAGGACTTTCCTTTTAAAATAGCTTTTAATGATTAGGGCTAAGAGTCTGATTGTGAGCTGGGCTGCTTTGTTTCTGATATTATTTCAGGTACAACCTGAATAGGGGCCATATGTATTTAGCACCATTTATGCTCTTGACACCCAACGAGAATCTTCAGAAGAATGGAAAGGAAATGGAGGTGGTATAAACAGGGGAAGCATGCACTGCTACTTCATTACTGAATGGTACACCACTTTAAATATATCCTAATCCACAGGGGCTTTTTTCCCTTAGAAGTTGGAATGCTGTTTGTTTATTTTTTAAAAAATAAAAGAACTGCAAATGCCATTGTTGTTAACTGCCCTTGAGTCATCCTCAATGCATGGCGATCCTATGAGACATCTCCACACATCTCCCTATTCCACAGCTCTGCTTAAGTCTTGTAGGTTCAGACCCATGACCTCCCTGATTAAGTCTATTCATCTAGCATGCAGTCTTCCTCTCTGTCTATTTCCCTCCACCTTTCCTAGCATTATTGTCTTTTCTAATGAGTCATACTTTCCCATGATGTGGCCAAAGTACAAAAGCCTTAATTTGGTGATTTAGACTTCCAGGGAAATTTTTGGCTTTATCAGCTCAAGAACCCACTGGTTTTTCTTTTTGGCTATTCATGATATCCTCAGCACTCTTCTCTGGCACCACACCTCAAAAGAGTTCATTTTCCTCTTGTCTGCTTTCTCTACCAGCTCTTGTATCCATACATGGTGGTGGTGAATATAAAGGATTGGACATTTCTAACTTTTAGTGTTCAGTTGAATATCTTAGCACTTTAGGATCTTGTCTTGTTCTTTCATAGCTGTTCTTCCCATTCCTAGTCTTCTTCTCATTTCTTGACTTGCAAATTTCATTTCTCATTGTGTATTACTTTACAAGAAATGATAACACAGTAATGCACTGTACCGAATTATTTTCATGCATTTTTGTTGTTGATAATATTTTTAAAACTATAAAATTGCTTTAAAATACCCTTCCAAAAGCAACATTTATGAATTATTGAGTAAATAACAACAGCAGCAACAACAATAATTTCTTACCCACCTCTCCCCATGGATCAAGGTGGGTAACAGTAACTGACTAAAATACAATACATAACATCAGTTAAAAACATATAACATCTTTTCACTTGTTTTTACTCTATTACTTGTTTGTATTTTACTTTGTTAACTTTGTTGTTGTTATAATTACTATGTATTTTTATTTTATTTTTTGCCATTTGAACCAGTGTTGAGGGACTGTGAAAGGGGTTAATTATGAATTTCATTAGATTCTAATGTTTTTATTTCTTTGATTGTTATTGTATTTGTTTATGGATTTTGTTTGCTTAATCTTTTATGCATTCTATGTGTTTTGTAATTTTGTAATTGTTATTTTGTAAACCGCTTTGATCTTCTTGGAAAGGCGGAATATAAATAAATTTTATTGTTATTATTATTAAAACACATAAACCAATTGAAAATAACATATAAGTAACATATTTTAAAATCATCAGTCCATAGTTTAACAATCATAATTTAAAAATCATAATTTAAATGTTACTTGTAACATTAATACAAGTTATGTTGTTACTTCCTAAAATACCATTGTCAGGCCCTTATTTAATTTATTTCTGGTTATGTAGTCACTTTGCCATAGTGCTTTTTAAAGTTTTGCAGCACAGAATTCTCTGCCACTGGTATTATGCAAGATTTCCCAGCATATGCCAGATCAGTCTGTTATTAGTACAGTGGGCCCTTGTTATCCACTAGAGTTCAGTTCTAGGACCTCCCTTATATAAAATAGAAAAATCATGGGTTGGGATTCTCTCTCTCTCTCTCCCTCTCTCTCTGTGTGTGTGTGTGTGTATTTTCAAGCCACAGATGGTTGAATAAATCCATGGATATGGAGGGTTGACTGTAAATACCTGGTTCCTTAAGGTATGGATTTGTTTTCTCCTTGGAATCCAGGCATGGGGGGGGGGGGGGGGAAGGGCTTGTGTTTTTTTAACAAGTGATTTCCAAAGCCACCTTTCACATAGTACCTTGGATCTGAGGATTAAACAGAGGTAGTTTTAAAAGAACCAGGAGTTTCTCAAAAGAGACATCTGTTGGAGGTATATACTGGATGGCTGCCTCTTTCTCTGATGGCAGCATACAAGTGCAGCAGGTCACCTTGAACCCTTGCCACACTGACTGCGACTGCTTATTCAGAGAGGTCTTGGATATCTCCCTGTATGGAAGGTGAGAATGTCAAACTGTTGTGGAAGATTTTTGTGGGTTTTTCGGGCTATGTGGCCACGTTCTAGAAGGGTTTATTTCTGACGTGTTGCTGGCATGGAAGAGAGATGGATATATATAAAACACACACACACACTGTGTAACCCTGGGCAGGGAGGAGTGATTTCCATGTTTTGAAAGAGTCCATTACACAAGTAATGGTGGCATGCAGAATACTGACTTATGGCCTAAATCCAGTTGAAGGCCCACCTACAGTAGACCATAGAGTAGACCCATTTAATGAATGATATTTACATAAGTGCTGTCTCATTCAGTAATTGCCTTAATTCAATGTGGTGAATTTGTATTTGAACATCTTAAAGAAATCTTAACTGATATAGTTGATTATTTCATTTTATAACTCGTCATTGACCACCTGGGTTTTATAACACAAAGAAAGGTTTAAAAACAGAGCCAGCATGGTTTACTATTTTGATCATAGGACTATGACTCTGGAGAGAAGGGTTTGAATCCCTGCTTGGCCAAGTGCATCTGGGGAAATAGCTAAAGTCTTTGAAAGCTCGTGGTGCAACTTCTTTTGCAGTTAGTCTCAAAGGTACTACAGAATCCTATTGTATACTGGTAGCCCTCAAATAGTTGCCCCCATCTAGTCTAAAATGATCTACAACTCCAGATAGAGTTATAATCTGGGTGGGCAGCATGTAGCCCTTCAGCAGTGGCTGATGTGCAACCATCATTCCTTGTTATTGGCTATAGGCTCAAGGTTATTTTTTGTTGTTAACTGCACTCGAGTTGACCCTGACTCATGGCAACCCTGTGGATGATACACCTCCAATCCCCCTCCCATCTTCCTCTGCTTTGCATAGTTCCTGTAAATTCATACTCCCTAATTGAGTCTGTCCATCTAGCTTATGGTCTTCCTCTTTTTATTACCTTCTACCTTTCATAGCATTATTGTCTTTCTGAGTGAGTCATACCTTCTCATGATGTGGCCAAAGTATGACAATCTCAGTTTGTTTACATTCGCTTCCAGGGAGAATTCAGGCTTATTCTGTTCAAGGACCCATTTGTTTGTCTTTTTGGCTGTCCATGGTATCCTCAGCACTCTTCTTCAGCACCACGTCTCAAATTAATTGATTTTCTTCTTATCTGCTTTCTTTACTCTCAGTAGGGCTTGCAATACAACAGATTCTGGGAGGAGGACATATTGTCATCCTTGATATAGGATTGCATCCATACAATCAGATTTAGAAGATTCACAGTTGACTTGTTCCATTGATTGTAATGAGTCTGTTTTAAATACAATAATTGTTTTTTATAGTACAGTGGTGCCTCGGGTTACGAAAGTAATTCGTTCCGCGGCCGCTTTCGTAACCCGAAAAGCCTTCGTAAGCCGAATTGCCATAGGCGCTAATGGGGAAAAGCCGCGTTTCGTGCGAAAAAGCGCCGAAAAGCACCAAAAATTTTCTTCGTATCCCGAAAAAACATTCGTAACCCGGAACAATGATTTCCAATGGGATTTTTTCGTATCCTGAAAATTTCGTAACCTGGGTATTTCGTATCCCGAGGTACCACTGTATAAATGCTCATACACATTTATGATCTTCCAATGCCACAGAAGCCACATTGGAAAGGTAAAAAAAAATTGTGCTGAAATTGTATGGATGAGTTTTTGCACAGCATTCAAAGGGTCTCAGTTTCCTCCAGCTGCAGCCAGAAGACAACTCATTCTACAGACAGTAACACCTGTTTGAACTCTAGGTACTCCCTTAGCTTTTCTATCCAGGTGTTCTTTTTGTCACCCACATGATAACAATCTGCAGGTGCATTGAACTGTTGGCAAGAAAGGCATACAGTTCCACATGATGAAGTAAGGAAGGAAAAACTTAATCTACAAGAATGTAAAACACAGCAAGATATCAGCTGTTCATTTAAATCCCCCCATTTCCTGAAATATAGCTTATCCTGTCTTTTTGCCAAGGCAGCTGGGAATAAGAGTTCTGCCTTCCTTAGCCGGCTGCTTCCATCAGGAGCACTGAATTCCTAACTGCTGTTTCATGTGGCTGGACTTAAGAAGATCTGGATTTGTACAGATTTTGTAGATGGCAATCTTGACTTAGATAAAGGAATAACCATTATCAGTCCTACTAAAATAATGGGGTGACTGTTTTTTATTTTATCATCATACTTTTATGAACTCTTCCATGTGGACCCTTAGATTCAAATAATTGTCCAGAAGCATTGCAGAGAACTATTATAACGGTGCATCCACACCACAGAAATAATCCAGTTTGATACTACTTTAACTGCCATGGCTCAGTGCTATTTAACTGTAGTTTATTGTGGCATCAGAGCACTGTGCGTAGAGTGTGGAGTAGCTTGTGCGAGCATGACCCAGAATAGTGCGTGTGGGGGTTAGTGGCATGTGGGCACACAGATGGTTCAGATGAATGGTGTGGGGGGACTGACCAGGTGTCACTCTCCCTTCTGAGTTGTCATCCAATACAGCCCACACATCCCATACACCCCCTCCCCCCCATGATGTTTCTGGGCAAGAATAGGGATAGGTTCCAACACTACAAATCATGAAAAGAAGAGAAGTTCAATAGCTTACAGCAAACTTTGCATCTAAAACTAATAATATTCACATGTGAAATGAAACAACCAGGTCAAGTAAGCCATGCCTAACTAGAGAAAAAACATTCTGAATCATTGTGGGATCATTTGAATACTAATACTAATACTAATACTACTAATAATAATATTTGAAAGCTTCTTCCATAATGCAATTATGTGTTTCCATTCATTAGCCTTATTTTCTTCTTATAATTTCCATTTTGGTGGCAAGACATATAGCAATATGCTTCTTTAACTTGTTAGAGGTACCTTGTGAGGCAAGCTTATTTCCCTGCCTTTTCTCTCTGTTTTTGATTTCCAGTATGATCCATAAGGGATTCTGGAGACAGCTTCTGTTTACCTTGCCTGTAGTAGGCAGGCAAACACAACTACAGTAGGATCAGTTAAAGCAGAATCCCATTATTGTCCAGCTCAAGCTTTTGTTGCATTGTTTATTACAGAAAAGGAAAGTCCTGTTCTTTGCAAAACCTGGGAGAAGTCCAGATGGGGGATGGGATGTGTCTGAGTTGGGCAATAACATCCATTAGGCTGAATCCCTATCCTCTGATCTTGTCTTTCGACTAACCAGGAGCACCTCTGACTTATCTGGCTTAAGTTTCAATTAGTCTGCTCTCACTAAGTCCAATAAAGACAACAAATACTGATTTATCACTGAGACAGCCTTCTTGCAGTTAGATGGAAGCAAGAGAGTTGAATGTCATAAGCATCCTGGTAGCACCAAACCCCAGACCTCTGGATGGCCTCTCACAGCAGTTTCATGTAGATGTTAAACAACATGGGGGACAAAACTGAGCCTTGCAGATAACCTACAAGCAAATGGCCAAGGGGTAGATCAGGAGTCCCTCAGTTCCACCTTCTGAGTTCACCCCTCCAAGAAGAGCTAGAATCACTGTAGAACAGTGCCTCCAAGTCCCATCCCAGAGAGGCAGCCCAGAAGGCTATTGCCTCAGATGCTGCTGCCGAATAACCACAGGAGACCGTGCTGGAGGAAAGGCCACAACTTTATTAAGCAAACCATTGGTAGAGTTGGCACAAAGCATGAGGTCAGGATCTGCGAAATCAAACAACCCCACGTTTGTCTGATTAACCACAACCTGGCACTCACCAGGTATTGGGATGACCTAGGGGCTAAGGCACACCGTATGACCGCATCTCTGCCATGCGTTCACATATTCGCTAAGCCCCTAGTCACCAGGAGGCGCTCTCGCGTTATGGCCCCCGCAATGGCCATACGCCTGCCCTATTCGCCCCCGGGTCCCGACTGACTCCCAAACCAGAGCTCCGTAGCCCTGGTACCACACCGTGCAGATCCTGGCCTATGCTGCTGCCCCAAAGTTGTGACAAAAAACCCAAACCCAAGCGGTGGGTGGGTGGGAGAAGGCTCAGCTCCTCCTCCCTTCCTGCTTGGCTCCTAACCATCCGGAGCCAAGCGCCGACTGAGGGCCGGGGCTGGCAGCACGGCCTATATAGGCCTAAGCCCCGCCCTCAGTACCACCTGACCAGGAGACTCCTCCTCCAGGCCCGCAGAACCAATCATCTGCCCTGGAGGACCGGAACTCCCGGTCACCGAGCCCAGCTCCCAGAGCGTCGCGGGGCGGAAGGGCCTCCCTTTCGCCCCGTGCACCAATAGGGAGCTGGGGCAAGCCCCAGAGCACTCTGGGGCTTGTAGCCGTTCGCTGCATCTAGCGGCAAAGCGGTCAGCCCGCTGAGTCGGACAACCGCGTTTTATGGATGATGGTATCAAAAGCCATTGAGTGATCCAGTAGAAGCAACAGGGACACATTCCTCCATTTTATTACATGAATACATCTTGCTAACTGAATGAATTTGCAAGATTTAAGACATTGCAGAATGTCCTAATTTTGACCAGAACCTGGGAAAGTTAATATTTTAGACTACAGAGCTTATCACACACACTTTTGCCCCTGATCTGGGCATGGGCAGGGGACATGTGTAACCAAGCGAAAACGCATTTTATCACAATCCATACTGTCCTCAAGGTGTCCTCATGCCATTGCCCAGCCCTAAGCCATTCCCGATCAGGATTCAGCCACATGATTTTGCTCAGCCAGAAAGCTTCCGTCTTTCAAAATTCATGTGCCTGAGCCCTGATTGGGAATGGCTTAGTACCAGGCAATGGCACAGGGATGCCATGAAGACAATATGGCATGCAACAAAATACGTTTTCACTCGTCCATGCACATCCTCTGACTGTGCCCAGATCAGGGGCAAAAGTGTGTGCAATAAGCTCCTACATCAATATCCCACAGCAAGTGTGGCTACTGTGAATGCCTGCCCCAAGTGCTGCTCAATCAACGTCCCCTCCTTCTTTCTCTTCAGCTTTATTCATTTTCATCTAACTTTGATTCCATCTATGATGGAGATTCTCACCACATCTAAGTAGCCTGTAAATGCAGAATACCTTAAGGTGTATTTATACTGTAGAAAGAATGCAATTTGACACAACTTTAAGTACAGCAGCTCCAGCCTATGGAATCCCAGGCAATGTTGTTTGAAAAAGTATTTATCCTTCTCTGCCAAAGAATGTTGGTGCCTCACAAAACTACAGATCTCAGGATTCTGTAGGATGGAACCATATGCTGAGACTCAAATTTTCTGAAAGTGAATGGAGGTTGTATTTCAGGGCTTGGAACATCTATACCCCCTCCCCCCTAAAAAAAAACCCCATTGTCTTCTCTTTTGTGTCTTTTTAAAATCATTTGTTACTCATTTTGTTGTTGTCAGTTCCTACTTATCGTGATATTAAATTGAACCTATCATGGGTCCCCTTGGCAAAATTTATTCAGAGGGGGTTTGTCCTCTAGGCTAAGAAAGTGTGACTCATTAAATGTCACCTGGGGGTTTTCATGGCTGAGTGGGAATACAAACCCATGTCTCCCAGAGTCCTAGTCCAGCATTCAAACCACTATACCATGCTAAATCTCTGTTACTCACTTATAACACTTATTTAATGTGTATGTTTTTTAAATTTGGTTTTACTACTTTTTGTTATTACTATTTGGGGGGGTTAACTGTTATTTTTATTTTATAAATTTATACTTAGAAATTATAAAAAATGTCCTCCCTAGGTTTTTGAAATACTGAGTAAATGAATGCACTATAAAAGTAATGTTTTTGCAGGTTATGTTATTTCACAAAAATAACAGTCTTGGGCCTCTCTTACACCAAAGATAATATATGGGATCAGTGTTATTGACACCACTGTTTACTTGTCACAGGTTCTCTGAAGATGCCAGCCACAGATGCTGGCGAAACGTCAGGAAGAAACTTTTCTGGAACATGGCCACATAGCCCAAAACCCCCACAAAAACCTATGTCCTATGACCATAGGGGATGGTGCTCATCTCTGTTACTAAGCCAAAGAGCCAGTACAATTAAATTAATTAAATAATCATGCATATTGGTATTTCTTTACAAACACTTTCATTTATATACAGCTTCATTTATATAACAGCTTCATACTGAACTAACAGTGTCTAAGCGTTTTACAACTGTAAGCTAATTGCCCCCAACAAGCTGGATACTCATTTTAGTGACATTGAGCCCTTTTGCTGGTATTGCACTCACAACCTTATGGTTTGTGAGTGAGTGCCTGCAGTATAGGCATTTAACCACTGTACCATCAGGGCTCCTATGCATGTACATTTAAGTGTGTGGAAGGGAGATTACCATGAATTGATTGTCAAGCTGAGCATGAAGGAGAACAGAAAAGCTGATTTCTCAGGACAAAACACAACTGGCACATCAAGTGAAGCTAGAAAATCACTCCCTTGGTCACAGATCCCACCTGAGAATCTTGTAGAGCTGGCTGATAGAGCACCTGTTATTTTATGGAGAGTGTGACCCTGTACAATGCAGACTAACCACCTATCCTTAGTTCAACTGAGCTGCTCTCTGTCAACAAGTCTGCCTTATTCAGTTTGAGTTCCAGTTTATTAGTTTTTATTGAACCCATTAAGGGCTACAGAACCTTCTCAGAATGGGAAACTTCTATAGGTATTAATATACGTTGTTTCCAAATATTTCAGAAATACATCTGTTGGGACATGGACAATTACCTTAAAGCCAATCTGCATCTATGTAGATGGTTTATAGACTGTCAGGGCCACACTGCTGGTTTAGATTTGAGGAATTACTGTAAGAGAACAAGGCAGGTTCTCTTTTTGACATTTCAGCTATGAGACCACTTGTATGTTATGACCCAGCTTGATTTACTGTAAGAAAATAAGAGTGCTGTAATTTGTAAAAGACATTTATTACATGTGTGTGTGTGTGTGTCCGTGTATTTTTTTTAAAAAATTTGGTTAGCGTCTCTGTCCATCCCCATCTGGTTTTATTTTAATCTCACTCTAGTCACATATGAAATTTCGCTTAGCTGTCTTCATTTTCCTAGTCAATCTTGATTAATGACCTTCAAAGTAAAAAATAATTGGCCTGCATCAGACTTGTTTTATAACTCTTGTTCACAAAGAATGTGAAAGGCTGGAAAATGAGCCTAAACAGAAGGAATGCATTACGTTAGCCTTTGAGAAAGAGCAGTCCTCCAGTTGTGTTTCACTGTATATTTTTATAACAGGCGCCTCCTTGACCATCCCTGATACTGCTGATATACAGTGCCAAAATCCTCTGTCTGCTTCATCAGACTGACCAGGTCACCTCTCCATTTTTTATGCAGCCCCAGACTCTGAAAGCCATATTTTTTTAAAAAAAAATAACAATAATATATAACTGTTTAAATCTATAGTTCTACACACTATAACTAGAGGGGAAATTACATCAAAATTCAGTGGCATCTTTTTTGAATGTGCATGCATATCATTGCAATGAAACAAAGCCCACAATAAAAGAAAGTTGGGCGTTCTGCTATTGCCTATTTGGTTGCATCCAAACTTATTCATGCTGACAGTATATCCACTGAAATCCATGGGACATAAATTGGTCACCCTGAATCCGTGATTAGAATGGTTTTACTGTAAGCATGATTTGGTCTGAAGTTGTTTTTGTTAACTGCCATCATTGACTATGACTTATCTTAATCCTATGAATGAGAGACCTCCAAGTCACTTTATCATTAACAGCGCTAGCCAGGTCTTGAAGAATCAGGAATGTCGTTTCCTTGACTGAGTCTATCTATCTGTATTTCAGTCTTCCTCTTTTGCTACTGCCTTCTACTTTATCAAGCTTTTTTGTCTTTTCTAGTGAGTGATGTCTTCTTATGATAGCAGTTGAGGTTTTGTTAAAGGCAGCACATATCTCAACAACAGATATAGCTTTTGTGTTATACATATAGAAATATGTCTGAAAACACATCTTTGAATGTGTGACAAAACATTTTTTTCCTCAATGCCCAAGAAAAAATAGCAGCCATTTTAAAATAACGCTGTGCAAAACAATTGTTGATAGGGTAAGAGATGCTTTCCTTTCCTTTCTCTTCACTTCCTCCTTGTCTCTTTACACTTAAAACACAACAGGAAAATAACTAACAGAGGAGAATTTTAAATCTGTGTATTTTTCTGTCTTTCAGAGCAGGGTAATTACTGTGTTTCATGTAGCCATTTAATTACTTAGTAGTTCCAATTAAAATTCAATGGCATTTCTCAAAGAGAAAGTTCTCTCATATCCACAAGGTTTCTTTCACAAACTGGCATCTTTTAAAAAGAAGAGAGTCAGAGAGAGAAACTGAGAGAGGGTGTAAATGCTAATGTTCACCTTCCTCTTAACTGACTGAAATGCCAATGAGCTGTACAGAATCTTTAAACAGACCTCCCACATTCTTGATGGGATGTTTTCTATCAGAGTGATCCACAAATATTATCATTCAATGACAATACAGTTTCATCAAGGTACATCTCAATCCACAGGATGCAAGCCCCACACAACAGACGGAAAATTTGGCGCAGGGAAGTGCATACTGTGTGTGTTAGTTACTGGTTATTGCGGTGGTCATACCGAGTCCCGTATGGCGGTGTATTAACGAATAGCATGCAAGCCACCTTCTGTTGAAACATCTGCGACAGGGAAATTTTAGGCACTATTCCAGATTTTTTTTTAATGCTCTGGACAAAATTTTCTTCAGGACTATAAAACCTGGCAGGCTACATTGTTGTGTATGATTTTTTAATAAACTGGGACATGGCTTTGTCGGAAGAGTGAAGAAAAGGGCTCTTTGGAGACTTCTTTCCATTATAAAAAGTTCAGAAAACATATGACATCTCACAAAATAGCTAACTTTCTCCTTTTGCCTGCTCTTTCTCTTCCTTCTGCTCCAAGTGTAAGATTTTCTGCTTCAGTAGATGTATACAGAAATTTACTGTATTGAACTGAACTCCCCCCCCCCAATCAACTGTATGTGCTTTCCAATGTGGAGATAAAATGCTACCAAGAGTGGCACATTATTTGGAAAAGTGTTCAAATGGGTTGTATGGAGTTACAGAGATCTTTAACATTTTTATATTGTATTTTGCCAAAGATACTCCAGAAGGATTATTGCTTGCTTAAGAGTCATCATTTCAAGGATCATTTCAAGAAAACAAATGGAGATGTGTGCAGAGTCACAGACTTGATTTCAAATGGTCTAACTTGTTTTATTGTTGTTGTCATTTATGACACATTGTTCTGGATTACTTTGTAGCAAAACAACCATCTTTTGATGCCATATTAAAAAAGAAGTCTGGTTTTCTGTGATGCATATATGTATTACTCTTTATGTAAATAGGCACGTTAGCATTATAAAAAATCTGCTGTTCTTTGCTAAGCCTTACTAAAAAAGTATTTTATATGATTTGTTGAGCTGGCTTAAGGGATTTTGCTCCCTGAAGCAAAGGACAACATGGCACCTTTTTTTTCTGTACATGCTCAGAAGCTAGCTGGAATTGATGTTCAAATGTAAACAGTGGCAACAGGATAATATCCACCAGTATATCTGAGGCATCAGGTTAATTTAGGAAGCTCAAGACAAGGATTTTTTTTGAGGGGGGGAGTCAAAGGGAGCTATCATGAAACCAGGAGTAAAAGCCAAGAGCCTGCATTTTCTGTCTCCTCTTAGGCATATTATACTCAAAGCTCTTGCCTTAGTTTGCCCAGCGGTAGAGCTGGCCCTGATATTACACATTGTTCTTCAGCTGTAGTATGTAACATACATTACCATAATGTAAGGGCAGAATCCATAAGAAGATAAGCATAATGGGGTCCCATCAATTTAAGTGATGCTTAGTTCTTTCTCATTGAATTCAATGGGAATGAAAAAGCTGAGCTGTGGTTATATCATGTCCAGAGTAAGCAGCATCTTTCTAATATAAAACTGATTGTATATACACAGAGATGATATTATTTGACATGTCACAGGGGAACCAAAGAAGGCAAGCATAATTTGGAGATTAATATCCATCCTCATGTTCCAATTGCAGACCATGTTTATAACACTTTTATGCAGACACCCTTGCCAAGCTGAAATGACAACATCTGAAATCGGATGGGGTGAATAACTAATGTAAAATAAAGCACATTTCAGAAACTTATATGGGCTTGAAATGACTGCCTGTCACAGTCTGTTTGGAAATCTTACACTATTTACATAAAAATCCATTGCTTATGAATAAAAAAAATATTGGCATGAGAAAACTGGACTCCATAGGCAAGAAGTAATTCCTTATTTTCTTGTGGCAAAAACAATCCTTGATCCAAGTAATGACCAGAATGCTAAATCATATGCCCAATATGAAAAATGACAAAATCTCTATGTACAGAAGGCTATAAGTAGGTAAAAACCAGAGCTTGGTCCAGTAGTTATAAAGGCTAATTTCCCCAAACTCAGGTAAAAATCTATGAGAACAGAGAAATATTAGACCTTGTATGACATTGCCCCAAACCTCAGAGTCACTATTTCATAGTAGGGGATCAGCCATAGATCAGAGAGAGAGAGAGATCTCATTGTACCTGCAGAAGATCCCTTTCAGGTTAAAAGACATGACAGATCAAGTGAAACCCCACATGGAGTAGGGGGTACCTGGCAAAATTTGGCCCTCTTGGGAACTCATTCTCACCTAATAGGGTCTCCCAGGTGACTGTATCTCTTCAATATCATACAATTGTTTGGTGATTTAGTTTTTTTTGTTTTTTTTTTAAACATCTTTACAGATTTCCCCCCTAAAATTGAAATGCTTCCCCTAAGGCAGGGGTAGGCAACCTGCGGCCCGCGGGCCGGATGCGGCCCAGCGAGGCCTTGGGACCGGCCCCAGCCCGGTCCTGCCACCGATTGCCGCCGGGGCCTTTGGCCTCTCATGCGCAGGGGCAAGGGGGGCAATTGTCTATAGATGCCTCAGAAACATGCATTTATATTAAAAAAAATTAAAAATCAGCAATTTTTTTTGCGTGTCCTCCACTTTTTTTAAAAAAGTGTCCACTATTTGACAGTGTTTGTCCTACATCTGTCCCAGTTTATTTATTTATTTTTAAAATTATTTAATTATTTATTTTTTGGCTTCGGCCCCCCAGTTGTCTGAGGGACAGCAACCCGGCCCCCGGCTCAAAAAGGTTGCCTACCCCTGCCCTAAGGCTTAGTAACTGACAGTAAGAATTTTAAACAAAAACATTCTAGTATTTTTCTTCCCCCACTTTTGTCTTTGGACCTACCCACTGGTGGAATGGGTCCCCAAGGGATTTCCTTGAAACTGAATTTAACCATTGGACTGAGAAAGGTTTTTCATACTTAACTGTACTTCAGCATTATATCAGAGCAGAAGACTCTCAGCAGTACTTTTTAAAATCTGGTCCTCTGGCAGGACTGGAACTTCATCCATACAGTATCATCAAAAGTTTTTTGTGGGTTTTTCAGGCTATGTGGCCATGTTCTAGCAAAAACATGGCCACATAGCCCGAAAAACCCACAAAAACTATGGATGCTGGCCATGAAAGCCTTTGGCTTTACAGTATCATCAGAATTCTTGTTCAACTCAAACCACCTCTGACACAACTGTAGGAAAGCCCAAAAAGGATTTACTGCTTCTAAGGGACAGATCTACCTCCTGCTCTTGCAAGTATGTCTTCCCTTTCTCCCACCTCTGGGTCCCATCCAGAGGGAGGGTCAAGAAGACACCATGGTCAATAGCATCAAAACTGATGAATGGTCTTGGAAAATCAACATCAGGGCTGGCCCAAGACACTTTATTCTGAGATTCTGAGAAGCAAGATGGTGTCTCTTTCCATTCCAGAAACAAAAGCTGACCAAATAGAGTTAGCTGCAATTTCAGCAATGGTGATGAATAGCACCTTCCACTAGACTTGAGGTCAGTAGGTAATCTTAAAGGACACAGGGAAGGTCGAATAGCAAGCACAGTTCTGTCCTTCTAGAACCTGGTGGTAGATCCCTTCCTTCTATCATCTGCTTGAGTCAGCTGCCTAACTGTTCATAGTTCTCATACTTTTATTTTAGCCAACAGGCCATTAGACAACAGAATATATATAAAACATGTTAAAATAGCACTATTCATAACATAATCCTAATAATAAATGCTGCTTAAATATTGAAATTGCATTATAAAAATAAATATTCAAGACAAACATAATTACAATCCTCATATAGTGTTAATAATATATAAATTATATATACACACATATAGGCATGCATATTATATTTACACATACAAACACGCACTCACGCACACACACATCGATAGTCATTTACAGATACATTAGGTGTTACAAGGCCACGTGACACTGGGACAAAGTGGATATTAGTATGGGAACTTAGAGAACAATAGAAAGGGATGTTTGTTATGTGTGAGTTATAATCTTACGAGAAGAAGAACTTTGCTAACGAGAACATCACCGCTCCTCAACAAGTCAGCACTCCCTCATTTATCCCTGCAGAGGTCTTCCACCAAGATGACTAAAGCAGTTTCAGTCTCAAAACCGGAAAACAAGATTGGATTGGAAATAAGATCAGAAAAGATCCAAATTACGAATGGGCATTTCATTCTCTTTATAGTTATTATATTTTGCATCTGTTCATTCATATTTCTTTTTCATCCAATTGCTACATTAATCAGTAACTTGTTTATGCTCCACCTGCTCATGAAAATTATACTTGAATCCTTATTTTTGAATTTTCTTACAAAATCCACATTTTCTATTAAAGCATGCATTTTTGGGTGGTATTGATTCTATCCTAAAATATGCAGTTTGGTATTATGTTCTCTGGAGTTGATAACTCCATCACAAAATTCAAAGAAGCATGAAATCTGAAAAATAATGGCTTTCCAACCTGGCCATCAGTCTGAAATGTACAAAATACAGACCGAACAAAACCCTTGGGCATCCCTCAGCCAATTAATCAGCTTCATAAAAGAAATCCTGGAGGTGTTTCACTAGTGCATACTGTTATCTTCCCCAGATTAGATAAATTTAATATCTGATTACTGATGCTTTAAAGTTTATATAAATTATGGTGCTTTCTCAAGAGGTTTTCCATAACAGAAAGGGTGAGGAAAGGGCCATGTATGATCTCCAAGGCCTTTTTGTGACCTTAATAACTACTTAGCAATGAACCAACTAGATTGGGTGTTTTACCCAATACCCTTCAGGAGCAATTGTGTTGTGTATGAACTGGTTGCGGAACAAGCCTGACACCCCTCTCCAACTCCCAATCACTTCCAGTTTTGATTTTCCATTTTTAATGTTTTTTAAACTGCTTTTGGGTGCTGGCAGTGAAAAGCTGGACTGCAGCACTGTCACAGTTGCCTAACTTGTATTACTGCCTCCCTCGGAGCCCTTGGAGTTTCTGACATACAAATGGAGACATTTATTACTAACCCCTATTTGAAAAAAATGTGTTATGTCACGAGAAGTAAAGATCTAGAGCTCCTTTCCTGTTCAAGGAAGTTGTCTCTTCATCATCAGTTTACATAAACTGAAAGGTACTGTATTTAGCAAAATAAGATCATAGATGGAGCCTTAGAAGCTACCACACACAGGTAAATATATTTCTTTGCTAATTTTGTTTTAGTTCTTGAAGGAAACAATGAATAATTTAAGCATTTTTTCATGCTGTGTGAAAAATATTCATTATTTGGGACATATCCTGTGGAAAATTCACACTTTCCTTGGGTAGAAATAGCATTTTCTTCACAGTAAACAGCATTTTGCAGTAATAATTTTGCATAGAAAATATCCCTTTTTGTACAAATAAAAAATAAAAAATGCTGCAGTAGGGGAGTAATTCTAGGCAAAATTTGTATGTGGTGTTTTTGCACAGAAAACATTATTTTCTGTACTATATATGTTTGTGTGTGTGTGTGTGTGTGTGTGTGTGTGTGTGTATGTATGTATTTCCGTGCATAAATATTATTTCCTGCACAAAAAATGCTGTTTTCTTGGCAAAAAATGTGCAAATTTTGTGCAGAATAAGCTCCAAACTACAAAAATTCTCATCAATCCAGCCTTCTTCTTGTCACAGTTTTCCGAAAAGTGACCATTTAAAAAATATTTTTCCATACTCTTTCCATCCTTATGTTTAAATAATCATCATAATCAAGCTGATGCAGATTTGAGCAATTTGATATGGCAGTTTTTACATGTTCAGCTCTCTGAACCACATCAACAACCAAAACAAAAAAGTAGCTGTCACTGTTAACTAAAGCTCTACAGTTCTGGGGATATACCCCAACCTTCTACCCGTAGCCTCCAGAACAGTCAGTGTGGGATTAATAAGCAAAGCTTGGGAGAATTAGTTTTTTGGACTATAATTCTCAAACACAATCCCACAAGCATGGCCTGCAGCCCAAAAAGTAATGTTTCCATCTTATGATAACACTGAAGCAAAATATAAGTAGTGGACACCAGTCTCAAGGGTTTTATGAAAAGGTTTTATGTACATGGGAATAGGAAGCAAGTCCAATTCAGTAGTTATTAAAATGTGTCTATCTCAGCATTCAAGGAAGAGGGGCATGGTATCTCCAGTCCCTTTATTTCTATCTGTGTATGTGAAAAACAACTGGCTTGAAGCCTTTGGGGACAAGCCACATGAATTGGAGCTCTACAAAATCATGGTGAATGCCTCTATGATAGCTTCAGATCATTGCAATAACTGCTAGGAAGGTAGTAGAATTGGAGATGGATCATGATGGGGCTGGAGTGTGGTGGATGAAGATGAAGGGTGATGAACTAATTTTTTTTCTTGTCTTGAGTAAATAACAACTGCTGAATACAGCCAGAGTCAAATTGATCATCCATAAAAGGAAGGGGTATGATATTCATTTTCCGTGCAAAAATACCAATGTTATCTCTTGTGGAGCAATGGTTTTGCACCATTTTGCTTTTGACACATTAAAAAAAATGTAGGGAGGCCTTTGTACATCTGGAAAATATGCATGACTAAAAATGTATACCTTTCAAAATCTACTTGAATACACTTTACCCTATGGAAACATGAGTACTAAACTGTGTAGGGTTGACAGTGGATACAAAAATGCATATACTAAGCCACAATGGATATCTTTATTTAATGTTCACTTGCCTCTTCTTCAAAACTCAAAGCTAAAAACTTAATTTTATGCTTTATTTCTCCCCTTTACAGGTGGCCAATATTACTAAGTACATTTCTGGCAAACCAAACATCTGAAGCCATTGTTCTTGGAAATAATCTTGAACAGCAAAATGTTTTCATCTCAGCCTGTTTAGTAAGAAAAAAAAGAAAATAACAATTATAAAACTGGATGTATGAAATCAAATTATCATATAGGTTTTGGCTTGTACTCCTAATGCTTTGTTTTAGATGTACACTGAAATCCTATGAATGTGTAAATCTCATGAATAATGCAACATAGTTTTTAAAAGCTGGGTAGTAATCCCCCTATCCTACTGTAACTAAGCTGAAGTTTTTTGTAGGTGAAATAATCAAATATTCTTCCTGTTTAGGTTTTACCTCCCTCTCTCTCTCCTTCTTCTGTTGCCTCCCATATGTTGAATTTTAGATTATAAGCTTCTTGGGGGAAGGGAACTACCCTCTTTCAGTTTGTAAAGCACTATATATATTGATGATTGTTGCATATTAATCATGAGCATCACCAGCAGCAAGAACATTATAGTAAAATAAGCCATGTCCTTTGACCATTCCTTTAGCTTAGGCACACCAACTGTTCTGTCTGCAGGCCATGTGTGGCCTGCCAAGGCCTGCAGTGTATCTCTGAACCCTCATCATGAATAAATAAATATCAGAAAGTGCAGGATCACACTTCCAGAAGTATGCAAGGGGACATGTCTCAATTTTAAGACTATTTGGGTGTTTCTGATCTTTTCTGAGTCTGAAGTGGCCTTTTCTTCAAAAGGTCACTTCCTGTTTTGAAATGTTTGGTGGATGGAGCCTACAGAGGTGCAACAATAGGATGCATTAATGTGGTTGGTATGTTCCCTTGACTTTGTGGGTCTTCCCACTAGACACCACTGACTTGGGTCCCATTCCCCCACCCAATATTTATTTATTTCAATAAAGAAAGAAATAATCACATCTGAGGCTAAATAGGTAGGGATGGGGTGGAGTCATGTTAGTTATCACCAGGCAGAGACACACTGCAGCAGCATCTGGAAAAGAGCCTAGGTGCATTAACATAAGCTCTGCTAGTGAAACCTCTTTGGCTTATGGCACCCACTCCCTCCTCTGTCTTATGTACAGTGTTGGAGAGAAACACTAATACATACAGTTTGTGCCTGACAAGTTGCAGGCCTTCTGCAGAGTCCTCTGAACACAAGCTGTTTCTTCTGCGAGGAGCAAAAGGTAACTTCTGATGAATTGTGTAATGTTTGCTAATAGACTGAAGCCGCATTGTGCTCTTATACCCCAAATCTTTTCCTGCTTTGGTTGTCCATATGTCCATTTTAGCACCTGGTGACCCTGTGGTATAAGCACAAAGACTAGGGCTTGCTTTGTTTTGCCATGATGTGATGCCACAGAGCTGCCTTTGCCTCCTGTGTGTGTATGTGTGTGTGATTATTGCCCATCTGACCATCTGTGGCATATATAGGAAGACAGCATATGGGCCAGACAGCAAGTGCACAGAAGGCAGAGAGGTAGGGAAGAAGGTCTGAGTATTCCTCTTGCTACCACATGCTTGGCTGTGATTGAGCAATTTTAATTATGAGGAAAAACTCTTCCCATTTGAAAAGCACAAAGAATTGTGGCATTAAAGGAAGAAGAAGCAGGATCGCTGTCAGATTTTGATCTTGCTGTGGCTTTAGCAATAAAGTGGGCCAGTTTTCTTTCACAGGTTAAAATAGCCAACCTTTTGTTTCAGAAGACATATCATAATGAAGTCCTTGTAAACATGACAAACACAAAAACAATGTGTGAAAAATGTTGTTGCTGAAGGTGAATGATACATGGATTTTGTTTTCACTATAATGTTTCCCCAACTAGTACTCCTTTATTTTTCAGCCATAAGAGTAAAATAGCAGCAGCTTGTTTAAATTAAAATAGAGTGTTATCTGGCATAGAGACACATGATTTAGGCACCTTGCTGACACTACACTTGTCTAGGTTCAGTAAATAGCTGGATGGGAGACTGCAGACTGGGCACACCATATATGTTCCCTTGAGTCTGATGGAAGAAAGGAAGGATGGGGTATAAACATACAAATAAATAAGATGAATGTTGTGTTTCATCTGAGGTTTGCCAGTTCCACCAACTTGGTGCTATTAATGGATAAATGGATGCCTAGATCCTGGAGTGCTTATAGGCAGACCTCAGTTAGGGATAGAAAAAAATTGAAGACCTGAGGGGGAGGGGATAATGAATACAGGGCTTGTTGAATTTTTGGGTAACTCCAGCAAACCTCCTTAACTCCCCCTTTTAGCTCTCTCCATAAATCTTCTAATAGACACAGGGATTACTCCACCTCTGGCCCAGTTTTTCCTGCCCTTCTCACACAACTAGGCAGTGGCCAGCAGGAGGGACAGGGGCAGCCAAGCAAAGAGGTTTGTTGCTGTCTGTTTTCTGATACCATGGGCATGACCATGACAGCATCCTCCAGGACCTCTGGGAGGTCCCAAAGTATACCTGTGATGTGTGCTGGCTATCAGAATGTAGCCTTATCACTGCTGGGATGTGCTTGTTTATATTATTAGTTTCCATAGAAGAGGACAAGACATTTAAACGTATTTGTCCTTGGTGAAGGAATGTTTTGAACAATGGAACATTTTTCAATATTCTTTCAGGAGAAGAAAGTCTCTTCTGCTAATTAAATTTTTTCCTGCCCTCTCCTGCAGCCACAGAATGACCATTGGGGTGAGCCAGGAGATATGAGTGAGGAGGATCACACATCAATAGCTTTTGCAGCTATTGTTGGACAAGCCTTACTCAGTTCTCCTTCCTGATCCCCTCCTGCCAGAATGGCCACATCAAGGAGGGAGGAGGCGTGGGCAGAAGTGATCATGGAGAATGCAGTGTCCACATCAGCAGGAGGGAATGGGAGGGCAGCCAAAGTGATGAGAATTTCCCTTGGAGCCAGTACACACCTGTGCAAGTACCGTTTGGGACCTCCTGGGAACCTGCAAAGGTCCTGCAGGATGATGTCACCACAGAGCACAGGCTATACTGGCAACAATTATTCTCACTCTGCACTCCCATCTTTGGGGAAGTGAATCTAGACTTTGTGGACAGTAAAGGGCAGTAAAAAAGAATCAGAAGAAATCAGAAGTCTATTAGGAATGGGAAGGACAACTATAGAAGAACTACAAAAGATCCTGAAGATATACAACTGAGCACTAAAGTTAGAATCATACAGTACAAGCCATTGTATTCCCCATTACCATATATGGATGTGAGAGCTGGACAGTGAAGAGAGTGGGTAAGAAGAAAACCAATTCATCTGAGATGTGGTGCTGTAGAAGAGTGCCCAGGATATCATGGACAGCCAAAAAGACAAACAAATGGGGCCTTTGAACAGATCAAGCCTGAAATCTCCCTGGAAGCCAAGGTGATTAAGCTGAGGCTCTCATACTTTGGCCATATCATGAACATGCACGGCTCATTGGAAAAAGAGAATAATGCTAGGAAAAGTGGAGGGATGTAGAAAGAGGAGAAGACCATATGCTAGATAGATGGACTCTATTAGGGAGATAACAGGTATGAATTTACAGGACCTAAGCAGAGCAATAGAAGACAGGGAGTCTTGGACATATCTTGGAGATATCTCATCCACAGGATCACCATGAGTTAAAATTGACTCAAACAATGAAAACAAATAAGAACTTAATAAATATTCTCTTCATCAGTGTTTCTGGACAACTGAGAAGCCCCTCTCTCTTTTCCCATCAAGTCTTTGAATATTCTTTTCCTCCCTATGCAGCAGCCACTTGTTCTCCACCTAGCCACTACTTGGCTATGCTAGGAGGAGGTCAGCCAAGTAAATGTGGTAGTGGAGGAAGCTAATCAAGGGGAGTTGCCACTGTCTACAACAGAAGAACTCAGCAACATTGCTGATCCTTCTCACTTAGCTGCCCCGTGCATCCATGTTTATGAATAATGAAATAAGTATTTCTTTCTCTCTTTCTGTGAGTTTCACCAAAGGATATATAATGTATGCGAGAGAGGAGACATTATTTCCATCTACTATGCCACATTCTCTGCCCAATTTTTATAAATTTCTAAAATGCCATTAAAATGATAAGTCCTTGTCCCTAGTGATCCATTAAAAGGTTTATTTCCTCTCAAATGCAGAACAATATCACATCTTTGGATTTTATCCATGTTCTTCCCCCTTAATTATTTCTGATTATTTTTGGCAAATCAAGGTTTGGGTTCCAAGAGTGAGTCATATAATGACTATACCTAACTTGTTTTACATTAGTAAAACTGTGTTTTCATTCCCACATCATTTTTACTGCGTTTTCCTCTCCTAAAGAGAGCAAACATGATCTACTTGTTTAAATGGTCAGACTGGAAGTCTGGGAGACCAGGGTTCCAATTCCTGTTTACCCATGAAAACCCAATGGGTGATCTTGGCCAAGTTATATTCTCTCAACCTAAGAGGGAGGCAATGGTAAACACTCTCTGAGTAAAAGAAAACCCACAAATTGCCCTACGTTGGAGTCAATTTGAAGGCACACAACAACTATTCCTCTGTTATTTTTTTTATACATGCATAGCCACAGTTGAAATTATACTAGATTAGTTTTAAATGACAAGAAAAGAGATTCCATCTAAATAGTTAGGAGAACTTCTAGATGACCAGAGCTCTTCAGCAGAGCAATAGATTGATTCAGAGGATGGAGTCCTTCTTTGGAAGTTGTTAAACAGAGGTTGGATGCCCATTTTACAGGAGCATTTAGTTGAATATTCCTGCACGGCAGGGATTTGGTCTTTGTTGTCCCTTCCAATTCTATGGTTCAATCAATAAACACGCCTTATTTACTTTTTCACTGAGGAAAAGTTATATTGGCATTCTGTTTACTTAAAAAGGCAAAGGGTAGGAAAAGACTCTGATTTTCAGTCAGTTATTTCCTTTTTCTACCAGGTTAACATACACATCTATATCACTTTAATTTGCAGTTCTCAGCATCATGCCATTATTATGAATTCATCTACACTGTACAAATAATTACACCATGTTAAGTGCCACAGCTCCATCCTATGGAATCTTGGGATATGTAGTTTTGTGAGGCACCAGTATTCTTTGGCAGAGAAGGCTAAAGACCTAGTAAAGCTACAAATCCTAGAATTCCATAGGATGGAGAGACAGCACTTAAAGTGGTGCCAAAATGCATCATTTCTACAGTGTAGATGCATTCTTACTCCATATGAGAAATGGACCGCTGTTGTTAGATACTGAATGAATACTTCTCATACTGCCTTTAAGGAATATAAAATCCATTGTTACTTCATCCTCAATGGTAATTTACAGTGTCTGCCTACAAATTCCCTGGTTCCATTTGGATTGTGTGTTTCAAAAAATTTGGTTGGTCTATAAATTGGTGTTTAACTAACTAATTAATATCCCATGGTCCTACGAACAATGAGACTCAAGAGGACTATTGGTTCTCTAAGCACTTGCTCCATTTCTTATTCTTGACTTTAGTCTCAACCAGGCATGTGGATAGGGCTCTTGCTACATTGAGTAACCCTGCTCCCATTATTTCTTGTGTCACATAATGCAGGGCTGTTTACATCTGTGCCTTAACACACAGATGCCTGGGAGTAGAGCTACACACCATAGGTGAGGGTTACTCATTATGCTTCCATCTTCCCTTAGGTTAAATTTACTGCTTCTAGCTAATGCCTGAGGGAGACTTTAGTATTAATTTTCCTAAAGGGCACTTTGAAGTGTACACTCCTTGATAAGGTCTCTAAATTGTTTTTTAAAACAAAAGCAAAGTACTTACACCACTCAATGAATATACAGAGCTTGGACAATGTTCTTGGACTACAACTTCCAGAATCTCCCAGTCAACATAGCCAGTGACCAGACCAGACCAGGTTAAGAGGTGATATAACAGCCTTGTTTAAATATTTGGGGTGTGTGTGTGTGTCATATTGAGGATGGAGTGAGCTTGTTTTCTGCTGTTCCAGAAAATAGGACCCAGAGCAATGGATTCAAACTACAGGAAAAAAGATTCCACCTCAACATTAGGAGGAACTTCCTGACAGTAAGAACTGTTCAACAGTGGAACACACTCTCCCAGAGAGTGGTGGACCCTCCTTCTTTGGAGGTCTTTAAACAGACGCTGGATGTCCATCTATTGGGGGTGCTTTGATTGTGAGTTCCTGCATGGCAAGGGATTGGACTGGATGGTCCTTGTGGTCTCTTCCAACTCTATGATTCTATGAGTGTTCCTAGACCCAGGGGGAAACAAACAGAAGAACATTGTCCATCTTCCCCATCACTGCAGATGCTCTGAGTCAATTTACCTTGCCTCCTTCCACCTTTGCACAAATCCTTTTAAATTTGTTTTTAAAAAGCCAGTAGATCCCATCATTGTTCTTCTTGCCTGTACTCTGGTGTCTGTCATGATTCACAGAGTGCTACAAGGAGCCACAGGGAACTATAGTTTTGCCCAAGGGCTTTTGATGTTACATCAGAGAAGGAGGAGAAGATATCTTTCAATACCAGTGCTGGACAGTTAGGAGAGTAGAGAGGAACTGAGGATCACTGGAGCGGGATGGCTAGTAAGGATGGATTATGAATGGTTCAGTCAATGTAACAGATGTGCCTCGCTGGTTAAGGGCAATGCCTCTTACTTTTTCTTTTCTCCAGTTACTTTCTGTACCTCCCAGTATTTCTATTATCCTCAGCATTTTATGTCTGTCTGGAGTAATTGAATAAAAATGCATGAGCTCAGATTGATGGTCTCACTGACGTTGCAGGGCTGAAAATGGGTTCATATCTGAAGATTTATGTGCTGCTGCCTCTTGGTAGTGATTCAGTTATTTTTTTAATTTCATGATACCATTCCTAGGATAGCTTACACATGTGCACAAATAAGGTTCTATTTCTGGAGCTGTTCCAGGACATCAGCTACCTTAATCTGGCCTTGGTGGAAAGGCGTGACTAAAAGGAGGAGAGATAGGGGACAAATTAAGTTTGCCATGGAAATGAGCTGAGCTGGTTCACTGTTTCATGAAAGTAACTTAGCACCTCTCCAAACCTAGCCAACATAGGTTTCTCCATTGCTAGACATTACTGCTGGGAGTTTTAACACATGGTTGATTATTTCTGATGTATATTTTTGCTTTGCTTTGGTTTTTATTTCATTTTCTTGGGGAAGTAGATGTACTAGTGGTTTAACAAAAGAATAGTATTGGTGATTCTGTGTATCTAACAGAATGCAATATATAAAGTGCTCTGGAGATGATTATTCTCCTTCAGAATCCTTTTCCAGATGTTACAAGTTTGGCATGTTGCCTTGGTTAAGTGTCAAGCCTGGTTTGGGTTTTCTTCTCTTTCCTTTCTTTCTTTTCTTCTCTCTCTCTCTTTTTTTAAAGCTTTGCCCTGGTGGTCTCAAAGAGTTACTGGAATACTTGTTGGACATGTTTTGTATCAGTGTGTACACGAATAGTGACATTGAGAAGAAACAGGTAGAGGAATGGAAAGGGGATCTGGAATCTGTCTTGTTTAATTCTGATAGCAGTCTCCCTGTCTGACTAAGCAGCCCTGGAGCTTTCTTTAAGTCCTTCTTTGGCTCCTTTTTGTGTTTTTCCCCTTCATACGGTGTAATCTCTCCCTCCATCCTACACCCATTCACTTCTTGCTCCCGCGGGAAGGCTGTCAAAGCTCCTTATCTCTTGATGAATGAAAGGAATTTTGTCTGTACTGCCTGGAACTGCTTAATACTATTCTGGACAACACTTGGTCAAGATACATACATTCAGAACACACACACACACAGACACACAGTTGATAAAAAGTTTTGTGATCAGAACAATCTGTCTTAATAAAATCAATTATAAAAGTAGTTGTAGTAGTAGTAATAATGTTTATATCTTACCCACCTTTTCCTATTGGTCGAGGCAGAGAACAACAACGAATTACACATATACCTTACATGTACATGAACATGTCCCTGGGCATTATTTCTTTACTCAGAGTATTTGGTACGAGAAACAGAAATAACATGGAAAAAATAGGGATAGGTTACCCCACTAAAACAAGGGCATTTTAACAGGTATCAGACAAACTTTTAATCCAAAATACACAATGCACACTTGTGAAATGAAACAACCAGGCTATGTTAGTCTTATATAAATAACTAAAGTGGTCTAGACACCATCTGAAAGCTTCTTCCAGAATGGATCCAGGGATTCCTCCCCCATTTTTTAACTTACCTCCACTTTTCTTACACTCCATTTGGGTGGCAAAACTTATATACCTATAATTTTTAACATGCTGGCTTACTTTCTCTTCCTCATTCCCTCTCTTCGCTGTTCTTGCATGCTTAGTTGCATGAACTGATTAACATATAGCTGTGTTGTTTTTAATTTTTAAGTGTATTTTTTTTAAATTGTAAGTTGCCTTGGGTCCGATTTGTGATGATGGATGATGATGATGATGATGATGATACTTATTATATCCAAGTTTGGTAAAGAAGTAGCCAACCATACTACACATTGCACATGTCCAGCCTAAAAGTAGTAATGGAAAGAAGGATGAGGTAACAAAAGTGCAGACTATGTCAGCTAGGTGTACATACTCCAAATCAAGCCAGACTAATTTATACATTGTGTAAATTGTTAATTAGGCCAAACAAAGATATTAATGAATGTATTCACCCCTTGATTTGTGTCTGCCACAAAAAAGTAGAGAAGGATCTCATTTCACATTTTTGACCTTACCACAGGATAGTGCGGCCATCTGCCCCAGAGATTAAGAACTGAGTATACAACTATAAATGACAAAGCAGGAAGAGTTGAGATTTCTGTTATATCATTTCCAATCATAATCTGATATAATTATCTACAAAGCAAGCAGTGCTATCACAGGCCCCTTCTCAACAGCAAGCAATATTACAGCTTCTTCCAGTAGCAGCCCAGTTTCTAGTAGCTGGATATGTTGTTTATTGAAGATATTCAGTAAATAATATATAATAATGTTTTATTTATATACAGTACCGCTATTCCAAAGATCATAGCGGTGAACAGCAAGTAAGCTAATTAGCATGTAAGCTAATTTGCCCCCAATAGTCTGGGTACTCATTTTAGCGACCTTGGAAGGATGCAAGCCTGAGTCGAGCTTGGGCCCTTTTGCTGGTCTTGAACTCGCAACCTTGTGGTTTTGAGTGAATGGCTGCAGTACAGGCATTTAACCACTGCGCCACCAGGGCTTGGGATAGGGATCAATAAATAAATGTTCATCAAATATATGTAATTGACATTTTATCTCTTATACTATGAGAAGGAAGAAACCCCAGGATTCAGGAATGCTTCAATAGACTTTTGGGGTTAGGAGGAACGAGGTGGAAAATGAGGTGCCATCAATGATCACATTATTCAAGGCAGATGGAAGACTGAACTAATTTGGAAGCTCACAAATTGCCATAATGATTGGCTGCTCTTCAAATTGCTCCTTTTTGAGCTCATTCTAATAATAATAATAATAATAATAATAATAATAATAATTTTTTATTTATATCCTACCTCTCTGGATGGATTGAGGCGGCTTAAAATATGAATACATAGTAAAGATTAAGATATGTCTCCCCCGTTGCTTCTCTCTCTCTCTCTCTCTCTCTCTGTTTCTCCCCCTCCCCCAAATAATTTGTGTTTAAGAGTGTATGTATATGTATACACACATACATATGCACAAAAAATGTACATCTTTATCATTTCTTTTTTGCAAGCAATTATAATTTATCCTGTTTTCTCTCCACTGTGAGAGAACAAGGGATCGCAGTGTACTTTTACTTTTCAGCCAGATTTGCACTTCAGGACTCTTTTCCAGAAAGTTTGTTTGTGCTGAAAAATACATGTATTTTTCTGTACAGAAAATGTGATTGTATATATATAATATATATATATATATATATATATATATAGAGAGGGAGAGAGAGAGAGAGAAAGGAGACAGCTTTTCTGATCAAAAAGAACATTTTATAGTAATGTATTGCTTGTTTTACAAGGGTATTGCACAAGCCTTGTAGCTGCTACCTCTTTTCCTGACAGGTTGTCTCAAATGCTAGGGCACCTTCCTCTTTTTTTAAAACTGAGGATGCAAATATTAATGAGCTGCTCTGAGTACTATGCTGAGAGAAAGGCCAATAAATAAACAAGTGAACACATATTGAATGAATGAATGAATGAATGAATAAATAAATAAATAAATAAATAAATAAATACATATTCTTTACCTCTCTGAAGAGCAGACATCATTGGAAAATTAATACAACTTTCAGCTTTGCTTCAGGAGCAGATCAATGAGAGGGTCAGTCAAGGCCAGGAACCCATGCAAGAGTTCCCTGCAAATTGCAACCAATTAAACATACATAGATTAAAATGACGTTATTTATTCCAGACCATGTGAGATACGATTTCTTATTTAGGTCATATGTTTTTGCTTATGTATGTTTACTAAATTCAAATTAATTATTAAGAACAATTTTTGTTACTGTTTACTTAGACAGTTTCCTGTTCAACTGTATTCTTACAAAGCTGCATTCATTTAGAGATTGGCACATGCCGTACTTCTCGTCCATTTGGCACATATCAACACAATCCTACATAACATTCATGGCTGTCCAAAGATGTGTCACTTGTCAAGACTTTGGACCATTTCCTAGTCTCTTTGTATCAACCCCTTCAGATGTAGTTTGGCTTCAATTCCCATTAGTCTGACTAGAATAGCAGTAATGGGAGGTGAAAGGATTGAAGCCATCAAGAAACTATATAAGATCGTTACGGGTAAAGACACACTAAATATTAAAGTCAGAATAATTCAGGTCATAGTATTTCTGATCTCTATGTATGGTTGGATAGTGATAGGGATGTAATTTTCCACCAAATTTCTTCTTGAAGGTAGAAATAAGTAATTTCAGAATTTTTTTCCTGCAATGAGGAAGTAATTGGAAACCACAATTTTTGAAGGCTTTTTTTCAATTCAGGACTTATTCTGTACAAAATATAATAATAATAATAATAATAATAATAATAATAATAATAAATTTTATTTGTATACCGTTTTTCCCTAGATCAAAATGGTTTACAGACTATAAAACTATTAAAAACATCTCATAAAAATAGATAAAAACAAGTAATACAATTATCCAAATACAATCATTCATAGGGTAAGGCAGAGAATCGATGGCATCAAGAGAGCTCAACTTCATTCCTCGGGGGGGAAGGCTTGGCAAAAAAGAAAGGTTTTAAGCTTCTTTTAAATGTTTCTAGGGGGGTCATGAGACGAAGCTCCTCGGGGAGACTGTTCCAAATCTGCGGGGCCACCACTGAAAAAGCCATCTGGGATATGGAGACATATTTGGAAGATGGAATCTCCAACAGATTCTTCCTGGATGTTCTGAGTGTGCAGGGCGGATTGTGTGGGGAGATGCGGTCCCTCAAGTAACTCGGGCCCAAGCCATGTAGGGCTTTATAGGTAATAACCAACACCTTGTATTGCGCTCAAAAGCGAATGGGCAGCCAGTGAAGATTTTTCAGAATAGGTGTTATGTGGTCAAACCTGTGTATATATGTTGTATATACACAGCATATACAGAAGACAGCATTTTTCTGTACATTATTTTCTATGTGGAAAATAATATTTCAATGCAGAAATGTTAATTTGTGTGGAGCAAATACTAATTCTGCATGGAAAATACTATTTTCTATGAAATCAACCTTGGGTGGATTTTACACAGAATAAATCTTAAAAATTATAGTATTTTCTGTGCAGAAATTAATATTTCTGCATTGAAATATTATTTTACACACATCCACACACAAATTCTTGTACAGAAAACAGTGTGCTGCATAAAACAACCATGTATGAATTTTGCACAGAATGAGTCCCAAACTGCAAATATTCTCATCAGTCCAGGAGTCTTCTCATCAGGAATTCTCCAACACTCAAAAAACATGGTTTTAACAATTTTTTAAAAAATTGTTTGGAATATCCTTTCCATCCTTAGTGAAGAAAAATGACGGGAAGAAAATAAATTCATTTGTAACATAGTACTGGACTCCATGATCCAAAAAGACAAATGGATGAATCTTAGAGCAAATCAGACTAAATTTGTGACTTAGTACTTTTGATATTTCATGCTATTATATGATTCACTGGAAATGAATACTTGATGAAATGGAAGGCAGTAGGAACAGAAGGAGATTTTGTTATATGTGGATTGATTCAACCAAGAAAGCCACTGCCTTGAGTTTGCAAAAACTGAGCAGAGCAGATGATGACTGGGACTCTTGGAGACCTTTATTAACAGGGTCACCATAAGCTAAAGTCAACTTTGCTTCAAATAACTGCAACAACAGTTTCCAGCAAATAGCTCCCCATCTAAAGCAATACAAAAAGATATGATACTTAACAAGAAAGCTATGCACAAGTGTTCTTGGTAGGGGAATGAGGGATAATCAATTTTCTTATCAAAATGTGAGTGGTGATTCATATTTTTAAAAAGCAATAGATACATTTATAAGTGTCCTTGAGGCACAGTATTTCATGTCATGTTTGAAGAGTTCTTGCATATACAGGCTTTCCTGTCTTCAAAAATGTTGTACCCACATACACAAAAAGAAAGCTTTTGTATGTGGAGTTTCTTCCTCCATTAAGCTCAGTGAGGAATCTCACATGTGCCTTAGCTTATCCCAAACTAGGAACACGGCGATTTTAATTTCTCTCATTCCATTTTTTCTTCAGTCTCATGATCTTTTCATCCCCAGTATGAAATTTACCAATTTTCGTAAGCAAGTTCATCCCCATAAACCTGGCCAGGTTTAATAGGCACAACTATTCCCAGTGTGGAAAGGATGAGATTGTACCTGCCAGACATACAGATATCAAAGATGAAGAGTCACAAAAAGGGGCAACTTTGAATTATCACTAATGTGGTTAACCCAAACATTTTATAATTGCCTGGGATGGATCTGTCAGTCTTGGTTTCTCCCACATTATAATGCTACAATCTCACGTTCTCTCTACACCAGATCTGAAGACATTTATAAATTTTGGTAAATTCTTCTTCAACCCACACCCAAAACTTTAAGAGAGCTCTGCACTGCTAAATTTTTCTCAGTAGAAGCTAATTTTGATAAGTGCCAAGCTTTTCTAACTTCTATGCATCCTTGCTTTTGATTTGTTCACACTGGCTGCTTTCAAAGGCATTTGATGACCTATGCTGAAAATAGGATTCATAAAACTGTAAGAGTCCTCTTGATTATCTTGCATGCAAATCCCACAACAACAAAAGTTAACACCAGTTTGCTCCTGAAAAAAGTAAATAGCAAGGAAGTTGAAGTTAGTAGTAAAAATGTATGAGCTTGGGGACTTATACCCTATAGAGCACTCAGCTCATGCAGCATTCATCTCCAATCATTTATGGCACAAAAATACATAAAGGTCATTTCCCCACATATATTGTTTTTATTTCCCTCTAAATATCAATGCTGTATCAACTGCTAATCTGTAAAAAAACAACCTCATTTAATGTCAGCTTCCTCACAGTTATGAAAATGCAGGTAATGTCTTCCTGCTACTAATTGTATTTGAGAAAGTGTTATTAATTTTATATATCAAGTTTGCACTGGCCATCTGTTCCCTCCGAACTGCTGCGTCTCCCTCCATCTGCCCTGTTTTTCTTCTGCTAATCGGGTGGCAAGGGCTCAGATGATCAGGAAGTTTCACTCTGACTTCTGATTTGTCACTCATCGACAAGCCAGCTGTGCATTTTTAAGACTTTGGTTTTTAAAAAAGGATGAGTGATATAGAATTTCAATGTTATTGTCCAATCATTAAAATCTACAACCAGGAAAAAATTGTGTGTGTGTTTAAAAAAACCCCAGTAAATAAAAGCTGCTAGATTAGTATTTTGTACTTGGTAAAATATTCTTTGCTGACATTAATTTAGTTGCAATGTGTTGATGGGTTCCCCAAAACAGATGAAGTTGCTCATGCAGAAAGTTATAAAGGTTTCTACAATGTGGAGAAACAGGGACAAGCTGTGAAATCTTCATATTTGATAGTTATCTCAGGACCAGAGTATAGGCTGTGTTTTTGACTCACTGTATTTGTAATGAGTCAAAAATATAAGAATGGAGTCAAATAGTAATAATGTAAATGCCACAGCATTCAACAAATGGCTTCACTATAAGATTGTGCACAATGAGTGTCACTCTATAAATCATAGGAGAAGCCTTCCGTACCACCAAAATTGGCCAGCAGAGCATGCCTAGGGGATGGTTGTGTGGCAGCACAGTAGCAATTTACTGTGTGATAACACTGGTTTTTCCCCATTCCACCCCGATCCCATCCCATCCATGGCCAGGGCAAAATTGGCCATGCGATAATCTCCACAGTTGGGTAAGAAACTGGATAAGAATGATGGGTAAAAAAAGAAAAGCATACCCAGTGGATGGAGGAATGATTTAAGTGATTTTAGCTGGACTAGTTCTCTGAAGTACAAATGAATAGATCTTAGGGGGAAGAAGTGCAAACTCTCAGTTAAACCAAAATGACTAAACTGAGGCTATCATACTTTGGTCATGCCATGAGATGACATGGCTTGCTAGAAGGAATAATAATGTTGATAAAAGTGGGAAGCCTGTAGGAAAAGGAACAAATTGCATGACAAGTAGATTGTCTCAGTCAAGAAGCCATGGCCCTGAATTTACAAAATCTGAACAAGGATGTTAATAACAGGTTTTCTTAGAAGTCTCATTCACAGGATTGCCGTAAGTCAAAACCAGCTTGACTTACGACACATAGCAAAACATTGTATTAGCAAATCTGATTCTCTTGTATTTCCTTCTGTCCCTGCTGACCTTAAATGTATTGTCCAGTGGATCACATGTGGCAACAGATAAGTGTAGGATCACCCCAGAAGAAAAATGTGTACAACTCTCTGTGGTATGATGTGTCTACCTTTTCTCCCATCCATTTTATCTGGTTGCTTCAAGCCACTGTTGACTGTTTCTGCCTCATTATGGTATGGTGGGATGAGCATAATCCATTCCACTAAAACCATAAACTGCCAGTGTTTCAGATGTTGCAAAATAGCCATTACTCCATGTAAGATGGAGTACCTTTGCAGGTGAGGTTGGTAAGAATTTGAGGGAGAGCCTCTTCTTGGCTGGTCCCAGGCTTTGGAACTACCTTCCATAGGAGGTCTGGTTGAACACTTCTCTCTTCTCTTTCTTCCAGCAGGTGAAGATGTTTTTATTTAAGAAGGCATTTGGTGACAGCACATAGAGCTGTTAATGGGGAGTGGTGTAGTGTTTTTTATTTCATCATGTTTTAAATGACATTTAATGCTGTTTTTATTTGTGTTTTTAAATTAATTACATTTTAAATTTTATATTAAGAGTATTTTAATTGTATTTAGTTTTTAAGGTGTTGTGTGCTGTCTTGAGTCTGACACCAGGAGAAAGGTAGGATATTAACTAAATAAGTAAGTAAATAATAAAGATGTGTGTGCAAAACTAAATTTTTAAAAGTTTTGTACATGAAGAATGGGCATACCACATGAACCTGAAGTCAGCATTACTGTGCTAGCATAAATGGTGGTGGTGGTGTAGGCATTGGCAGGCATAATATAGCTGCAGGCACTGGCAGTGGGGGGTGGCATAGGATGTCCTCCTTGTCAGAAAAAAAAAGTTGATTGGTTCTTCCTAGCTGCCGGCAGGACAACATTACCTGGTGGCACAGTGGCTTTTTCACCTGTCCTCTCACCAAACACTGGGCATTGCTACAAAAAGTGTCCTAAACTGGCACAATGAAGCATTACACTTGCATAAATCATCAAGACGGTTTCAGCCAGTGATCTGATGTGGGTATTATGTGACAATTATACGCGCAGCGTTTTTACTAGGGACTGCCTGCTACCTTCATTGTACTTAGGCTTAGAAATGAGGTTCAGAGGCTCAAGGCAGTCTGCATGGTCCCCTTCTGGGGTGTTTATTACACGGAGGTATTTGCAGCTCAGATCCGGGGTGACTCCTGGTTCAGCTATGCAAATTCATGTTATAATGTGAATGTTTTATCACACCTGGTTGCCCTTCCATTGCCCTTCCGAATCGAGGGGGAATTGAATCCAAGGCAAGTCATGTGATGCAGATTCACGCAAAGCGAAGTGAGTGCAAATTGTATTACCACACTGGTGCATACCGTGTGGATTCAACAATTTGAATTGGCACCCTTGCACATGCTCTGTGGGGGTCTGAACACATCGTGACCTTGTATGTTTCTGGGGTGAAAAGAGGTGTAAAATTCTTGTTCGCTGTTTCACGTAATTGCGTGATTGCCTTGTGAATATTTATGTTTCTTCATCCCCTTTTTTATTTTCCCTTCCATTTCAGCAATTTCAAAACACACATAGACAGACAGACAGACAGACAGACAGTCAGACATATCTGTATATTCACATTCACACACATTCACACACACACATATATATATATTCCAAAAAATGAGTTGCTCTGAAAGTGAAAGGACCACCGAAAGGAAATGGAGGAAAATTGCAGCGTGCATCATGGGAAATTTGCAACCCAGGGGGTTTGTAGTGGTGTACCAGAGCAGAAGCAAAGTTGCATTCCACACCAGACCAATTTGGAGTGAAATCGAAGTGAGCTTGGAAGTGATTTCTGTGAATTCGCTTGTTACCGATTTCACCAAAATGAGGGGTCACTTTGGAATCACTGCGGAAGTGCCACGGAAGGAACCACCCATAGAAAGGAATCACGCGTGATAACACATCACGTTATCGCACAAATTCGCATTGTTGGACCCGCAGTCATGTTGGATCTGAGCTGCAAAAAGCTGGAAAAAACACTCCATACAAAATCTTTGCTTCCCTTCATTTACCATTCAAGCAATGGGAGCAACATGAAGAAGATCAGAAGGAATTCAGCTGCTGATTGGAGCACAAGGATGTTAATTTTTCTGGCCTTCTTGCATCAGAGAGCAAGGCCGCAATGAGGAATTTTGATAGTGTCCCCCTTCTGATTTTCACAGCCTCATTCACTAGTGGGAGAGGGCTGGAAATGTCATCTCCCTTGAACCCCAATTGGCAGCTGAACTGACCACCTTTGCCTACTGCAACTGCTCGCGGTTAAGATGAAATGGAAAGGGCATTTCTGTAGTATAAATGCAGAGTGGATACTGATCTGTAACTCTAGATTTTGAATCCATAACTGCAATAAAGAATCCCATCCACTGGCTGCAGTATTTTCTCAGGGCCCGAACAGACAGACCAAAATAAAGCTGCCTCAGGTCACTTTGGAGGTATGCTGTTTAAATGCTGCATGTGTTCTAAGAAGCCCGAAGTCGCACCAAATCCAGACTCTCTCTCTCTCTGGCTTTGCTTCGCAAATGAAGATTCAGGAAGGACGCATCCCGCGCTTTGTACAAGTGCGTTGGTGACTAAAAAGGCCAATCTGGGACAAACAGGTCCGGTTGCAGAATGCACAGCGGAAAGTCTCCTTGGGTGATGTTTCCAGGTTGTGGTTCTTTCTGCGTTGTTGTTTCTCTTTGAGACTCGTTCGCTGTGAGCTTTCGAAAAAGGCTGCAGCATCATGGATAGTGCGCCTCCATGCCTCCCGATGCGAGGCCAGGGTGGACCATTGTTGGTGATCAATTTGGCCAAGCCTGAGATGTTGTTTCAGGGAGTCCTTGTATCTCTTCTTTGGGGTGCCCCTCTTACGCTGACCCGTGGTGAGTTCACCGTAGAATACTATTTTTGGGAGGCAATGGTCCTTCATCCTAGAAATGTGTCCTGCCCAGCGCAGCTGCATCCTCAATAACATGGCCTCAATGCTGGTGAAACCTGCTTGCTCGAGGACAGCAACATTTGTCACATAGTCAGTACAGTGTATATTTAGAATTGTGCGTAAACAGCGCTGATGAAAGCGTTCAAGGAGTCGTAGGTGTTGGCGATAGGTGACCCATGTTTCAGACCCATAGAGGAGAACAGACAGTATAATGGCTCTGTACACACTGATTTTTGTGCTTCGCCTCAAGTGTTTGTTACTCCAGACTCTTTTGTGAAGCCTTCCGAATGCACTATATGCCTTTGCCGGTCTATGATCGATCTCTTTATCAATTTTGGCATCTGAGGAGATGATGCTTCCCAGGTAGGTGAACTGCTGGATGGACTTAAGCACAGATGTGCCTACAGTGATGTGGGGATGGTAGTGTTCTTCCTGAGGTGCCGGCTGGTAGAGAACTTCCATTTTCTTCAGACTGACTTCCAGTCCAAAGAGGTCTGCAGCTGTTGCAAAACAGGATGTTAGGCGCTGCAGAGCTGCTTCCGTATGGGCAACGAGGGCAGCATCGTCAGCAAAAAAGCAGCTCACGGACTAGATAGTTTAGAGTCTTAGTGTGGGCCCTCAGGCGGCTTAAGTTAAACAGGCTACCATCAGTATGGTAGCGTATATAAATGTCATCTTCTTCTGTGAGATCTGCAGTAGCCCTTTGGAGCATCATGCTGAAGAAGATTGTGAATAGAGCTGGAGTGAGAACACAACCTTGTTTCACACCATTAGTTATTAGAAAGGGCTCCGAGAGAACATCGCCCTATCTGACTTGACCTTGCTGGCCTTCATATAGCAGGATGATCATTTTGAGGAATTTGGGGGGGTGGGGCATCCTAGTCGTTCCAGGATCTGCCACAGACCTTTTCTACTCACAGTGTTGAAGGCTTTGGTGAGGTCGACAAATGTTACATAGAGTCCTTTGTTCTGCTCTCTACATTTCTCTTGCAGTTGTCTAAGGGCAAATACCATATCTGTAGTGCTCCTATTAGCTCTAAAGCTGCATTGGCTTTCAGGAAGAAGTTCTTCTGCAATAGCAGGGACTAATCTGTTCAGCAGTATCCTTGCAAGGATTTTTCCAGCAGTGGAAAGCAGTGTTATACCTCGATAGTTTGAGCAATCCAATTTTGCTCCTTTTTTCTTGTACAGGGTGATGATGACTGCATCTCGGAGATCTGATGGCAGTTCGCCTTTTTCCCAGCAACTCACAAGGAGCTCGTGGAGTTTGGCATGGAGTACATGACCTCCATGTTTCCAAGCTTCAGGTGGAATTTCATCAATCCCGGCAGCCTTGCCATTTTTCATCTGCTGTATGGCCTTAACAGTTTCTTCCAAAGTGGGAGCTATGTCCAATTCCTTCTTCATCGGTTGTCGTGTCATATGTTGAATCGCTGAGTCTTGGACTACTCGGTTGGCACTAAAGAGGCTTTGGAAATGTTCAGCACATCGGTTCAGAATGGAAGCTTTATCTGTGATTAGTGTTTGACCATCTGAACTGTATAGGGAGCTTTGGATCGGATATGTAGGTCCAAACACTGCTTAAAGAGCTTCATAAAACCCTCTGGAATTACCCAGATCTGCCCAATGTTGTGTCTTTTCTGCTAAATTGATCCACCATTTGTTCTGAATGTCTCTGAGTTTTTGTTGGAGCTGACTACATGCAAGGTGAAAGGCTGCTTTTTTTTTACATGGCAGGATGGCTGGGAGAGGTGTGCCTGGTGAGCAGTTCTCTTCTTTGCCAACAGCTTCTGGATCTCTTGGTTGTTTTCATCAAACCAGTCTTGGTTTTTCTTGAGGGAGAACCCTAGGGATTCTTCCGCAGATTGCAAGATGCTGTTTTTGATATGTTGCTAAAGCGCTGTAGGAGAAATGTCTACAGGATGGTCTTCAAGTTTTGTTTGCAAATTTGCCTGGAAGTTGTCTCTTATGGCAGCTTGTTGAAGATTGTTGACTTGGAGTCTCCTCTTTAGGATGCCACCCCTTTTAGGTTTGAACTGAAAATGAAGATTTAGTTTGCATCTTACGAGGCGATGATCTGTTTGACATTCTGCACTGGGCATCACTCGGGTATGACGGACATCGCAAATATTTCTCTGGCGCACTAGGATATAGTCAATGAGGTGCCAGTGCTTGGATCGGGGATGCATGCAGGTTGTCTTCAGGCTATCTTTCTGCTGAAAGATGGTGTTTCTAATAGTCAGCTGCTGTTCTGCACAAAACTCTAGCAGGAGGCGTCCATTATCATTACAGTTTCCAACACCATGCTTGCCTAAAACACCTTTCCAGGCTTCGAAGTTCTTTCCTACTCTGGCATTGAAGTCACCAAGGATGATGATTTTGTCTTCTGCAGGGACTTTTTGTATAAGGTGGCGTAGGTCTGAGTAGAATTTGTCTTTCTCCGCAGGGTCGGCTTGCATAGTTGGGGCATATATACTGAAGAGAACAACATGTGGGAGGTATAAGGAGGTTTGAAGTTTGGAGGCAATGGAGTTTTTGATCATGAAGCCTACACCTGAAAGATGTTTTTCAGTTTTGGGTTTGCCAGACCATCAGAGTGTGTAGCCGGCACCGTGTTCTTTAAGGCTGCCTTCCTCGTGGAGACGAACTTCACTAAGAGCAGCGATGTCGATGTTAAGTCGTGACAGTTCATGGGCTATTAGGGCAGAATGACACACTCAGGACGTCCACTATCTGCAGAATCTTGCATGGTTCTGATGTTTCAGCATGCAAGCGTTAGTCTATTTGCACCTTTGGAGGCTGGTGTGTGCCTTGGTCTCTTTGTCTTTGTTTGACCACATCAGAAGATGTCCGTTGGCCGTGCCTAGGTCCCTCGCCTATCGCTACAGGGCTTTTTCGGAGATTGGATGTATCCTTTGAACCTGTGCAATGGATTTTTCTGGTGGAGTGCAGCATGCACAGAACTGGCCTCACCCTTTAAACCAGAGGTTCGTCTGCTGAGGCCTTGACAAGCATGGACAGTAGCAGCGAGGTCCTCGGGTCGTAGGTTTGGTTAGAGTTTCCTTCACTTAGATGGTTGACCTTACAGGGTTAGACGAACACCATCTGCCCAGGTTTGGGATTAGAGTTTTCCTTCTCCTAGGATGGTTGCCATAAGGCTACAGAGCCCATCCTGCCCTTTGGCGCTCTTGGTCAGACCCTTCGGTTGTGACCTGTCTGGCATAGGAGACCCTGCCGGTGGCTATTATACCACCGCCAGCATAGCTCACAACATCATTAGGGTGCGCAAGCCTCTCCCCCACGACAAGGGGGCATCAATGGAGAAGTCATACTACTGTCCTAAGGACTGGAGCACAGCTTTGGCACAGCTTCTGGCCTCTTAAGATGTGTGTGTCATTTAAATAGCATACCTCCAAATTGACCTGAAGCAGCTTTATTTTGGCCTGTTTGTTTGGGCCCTCAGTTGTGGGGCAAATTGAAAACAGGCAGCTGGAGACAGCCCTTGGGGTCCTGCTGTGACTGTTTTTCTCAAGGTGCCTTACAACAGGGAGAGGGCTGCAGATGTCATTTCCAGCACCCCAATCTGAAGAGCCTCTGAACCCTTGCTGTAGGGGCACTGCCTGGCTGAAAAATTATGATTCGGCAGTTGTGTCCAGTCATTAACAACCAAAAAAAAAAAACACACACAAGAATCTCAAAAGTTATGAGACTATACATTTGTCTTCTGATCTTATAACTACTGAGAAGGACATAAACCATATTCCTCTGACACTAGTGAGATAGCATAGGCAGAAAGGGAGAGATAGCATAGGCAGAAAGGGAGAGATTTGGTTTGAGTGACTGAGATGCACATGTGTACATGTCGAGAGAGTCTGCATGATTTAAAAAAATGAATCATGCTGAAAAGGAATTTTAACTGTATATTTCCAAAGACTGGATTTCCAAATGATTTTAATACCATTTTGTGGGAGGAAAATGATCAAACAGTGAGCAATTTCACTTACATAGTCTAGGCCCGAACCATACTACATTATCTTTTATTTAAAAGTAGAGCTTTTACCAGTGAGGTAGGAATTAACTTTTGAACATTTCCTAGATTCCATTGTGCCACCATATGTTCCTTCCTTTAATGTTGTGAAAATGGTTGCTGACCACCTAAAAGTAGCATATCTCAAGTTTACATACAAGCCACATATTTACCTTAGGGCAGAAGCAAAATCATTTATTCAGAAGAACACAATATTGTTGTTTTAAAAGCTGGAAATGTAGTTCTGTCCTTTTCCAGTTTCTGGTAAAATGGCACACAGCTTGGCAGAATTCAGAATGAAAGGGCTAGGAGCATAAACAGGTGATGTTACTGAGGAGTGGGAGGCATATCATAATGCACAGTACACATTAGTGCACAGTTTGCACTGATATGGATCAGTCCCAATCCTCAGTGGGCACTCTTGCCAATGCCCATCACACAGCTTTACAATTTGGTAACAGTGTTTCTTAGTGCCACTGTGACATAGCTAGGTACAAGTGAAGTTACAAAATGTGGCTGGTCATATATGATTCTTTTTCTTTTCTATGCATCCTTGCAACCTCTCAAAGGGAATAGTTTGAACTACCAAGCAGAATTTTTTTGTACCTAACACAAGTGAAATGAGATACAGAGAGTTTTACTGTTACATGTGATTAAGTAAAAGAGCTTGTTATAACATTTGTTCTGGATCATCTGGGCACATTTAAAGAGTGAAGTTGTAATTTATATATTTTAATATTTAAACTTCAGTTAAAGTTGGATTTATTTGCAGGAATTTTAATATACTTTTGCTCACTGTTTGCTTTCTGATAGCCTTGGTGAAAAGGAAGAAGGATGAAAAAAGGTATAATTCCTTCAGTAACTTTCATGATAAAGACAGTGTGAGTTTCCCAAGCAATAATGCTTTCTGCAACCCCTATTTTTTGTACCGTCTCCTCAGCTACACCATCCAATTTTGCAATGTGCTTTGTCACTCATACAGTCTATGTACCACTATGATATTAATGTAGATAATGTAGTTTCCTGATAAAAAAGGTCCCACACCTGATGAAGACCTTGATAATTAATGGGTCCTGACTACTAAATAAATACATTTAAAAATAGTTTCCCGTAAAAAACTAAAACTGTGAGATGGGTATAAGCTGTTGTGTCTGGGGCTTTTTTTCATACTGCCAAAATTTTGGAGATTGGGATGTAATGCTTCACTTAATTTCTTCTCATAAAAAGTAATTAGAAATTTTGTCAATTTTCTTCCTGCTGCAAAAAAGTATTTGAAAAACACACAGTGGCTTCAAAACCCATTCACAATCTGGAATTTATTATAAACAAAATTTGCATGTGGTTGTTTTGCACATAAAAGGAAAACCCCTTTCTCTACAGGAAAAAGCCTTTTCTGTGCAAAACAGATTTTTTAAAAAATACAAAATATTATTTTTGGTAAAGAAAAAGATGCTTCCTGCTGAAAAAAAGATTTTCTATACAGATCAACCAATGCAAATTTTGTAAAAAAAATAAAAATAAAAAAAATAAAAGTTCCAAACTATGACGTTTCTTGCTCTGGCGGTGCAGTGGTTAAATGCCAGTACTGCAGCCACAAGGTTGTGAGTTTGATCTCAGGCAGGGCTCCAAGGTCCACTCAGCCTTCCATCCTTTCATAGGTCGGTAAAATGAGTAAAATTGCCCTTGTTGAGGGCAATTGGCGTACATATTTATAAAGCGCTGTGTAAATTTACAGTGCTTTATAAATAAAGGTTAATAATAAGAATAATTGTAAACTTCTTAGAGAGTACTAGTTTACTGATAAGCAGCATAGAGGTGTACTTGCTATTGCTATTGTCAGTCCAGGATTCGTTTTGTCAACATTTCTTGACATATGATAAACAAGTTTTTCCTGCACATTTAAAATATTTTTGAATGTTCTCTCCATCCCTGGCATAGATGCTGTCCTCGGTCTGCAGTGCTGCTTGGTCTGCATTTTACTGAGAATCCAATAAACAGTTAGCCCTTTTCCTCCCTTAGATTTGCAGGTACATGAATGCCGGATGCTACATCATTGAAGACTTAGGACTCTATTTGGGTAGCTGTTAACTCATATATAGTGGGAAAGAGAAGATTTGGTGGGCTGGTTTTGACATAAATGGAATCTCAAGTCATCCTTCAGCCAATGCACTCACTGACTGATCTTCAAGAAGGTTATTACTGCCTCTTGGATTCCATTCAAATATACAGTGCCCATTTTATGTATAAAGTGTCTCATAGGATTATAGTAAAGAAGAAAAAGAAATAAAATGTTTGAATTATATAATCACAAAAAACTGAACACATAATTAAAAACAGCTGCAAAAGTAAAACCAATGCTTCACAAGCAGGATGAAAAGACAATGTTAATACAAAGGCTCAAGGCAAATGGGATAGCCCTTATCTGCTGCCTAAAAGATAGACATAAAGGTGCCAGGTAAATTTCTCTCAGTCCTAAAGTGCCATATTAAAATACCAGAATGGGAATTTTCTGAAACATGATAAAATTGTTGCAATGTTCAATGTGTTTTCTGGTTTAGTAGAAAACCTGGTTAGATAAAGACATTTTTATATTCTGTAGTGATGGGCTTTAGATACCATACATTTCTTAGAAGGTGTTGAAGCATAAATTACTTAGAGCCATACTAAGCAGTCAGGTAATGGTTTAGAAGAAAGAAAACCCTACAGCCTGAGTCCTCAAAAACGTACACAGACAACCCATCCAAAAATCTTTACTTCTAGAAAATGAACATTTCCATTCTTTGGTTTATGAATCATCTCTGTTAGCCAGGGATAACACAGGGAATCCTTCAGCTATAGCTCCACTCGACTAAATAGTCCGCAGAGGAAAAAATGACACTGCACTTCAATGTGCTTAATATGAGTATCCATGTTAACCTAATACTTTCCCACTTTTTTCTTTTTCCCTTTCCTTTTTAAATGGCAGTCTATAACATGCTTTCTTTTCAAGTAATAGCTATTAGGATTTATTTAAAGAGCCCCCTTATTGTCCATAGAAGAAACAAACCCATACAATAATAGTGGATTAGTTTCCCCCCTGAGGCCTAGTTCAGTCAGTTTGCATCTTTGTGTGTGACTTCCTTCTATTGTAAGATGTGATCAGTAGCTTGGGTTGTGAAGCCTGCAGGGAAGAGATTAAATTCTCTTCAGCTGGCTGTCTAAGGGTGTGGCTTTTTAACATTTTGGCTAGCAGATGGTGACAAACCCAACAGGTGCACTCAGCTCATTGCACCAAGACATTTTTTTTACATCTGCTAGGCACACAAACAGTGCTTGGCACCCATCCTCACAAATTCACCTCCCCCCTCCAATCCCTGACACCAGATGGGATGCTTACTGTTAGCAACGATGGAAGCAGACAAGGTGCTGAGAGATGAGGGCGAGTGACCTTCAACCATTAATCTTTTTGCACTCCATGCTGAAAAGGCTTGGTATGATAAGAATGCCTTGAACGGAGTATTAAGGGATGAAAAATGAATCAAAGTGATGTGGTAGTTAGGTTATGCAGGAAGTGTGTGTATGTACAGTATGTGTGACCCCATTAATTTCATAGGGTTTTCTTATGATGGCAAGGAATACTCAGTTCTTTTTGTAAAAAAAAAATAAAAAAAAAATGGGGAGGGAAGTCTAGAAACCATTATTAAACCATTTTTATTATACATTCCCCAAGCAAACTTTGGAGGCTAAAGTGGAGAATTAAAACCAGTACATGTCCAGGCAAAGGAAATGCTGGGAAAGATATGTTATTGTTCAGCAATGTACCTGGAGAGGATATGAAACCATTAGTAAGTGAATTTCAGAGTTTAGGCAGAGCTTAAAAGTGAGCTTAAAAGAGATCCCCATCTCACTCCTCGCTCAAATACAATCTGCTGCTGCCCATGATCTGCTATTTGAAACAAAAGATGGGACTATGTCCCTCACCATAACACTTCAAAAGTTGACCAGACTGGAAGTTGGGACCTAAGTTTGTCAGCATCTTCTACTACACCTGTGTACTTCAGTCTAGGTACCAGACAGGCCAGGGCACACACGTTCTTCTCCCTAGCATCAGCTACCTGAAGAACTTCATTCTGTCTAATGGTAGGACCAACCATGCTGATGTTGCTGGGACACACACTTGAGCCTTATCAATAACCTTCTTACATAGACGGGGTCACATGGAAGAAGGAGGTCTTATTAAACTTATTAAATTATTGAAAATATGATTTCTTTCCTTTATGACAATGGGTTACAACCTCTGACCACTGTTCAGGTTGGCCAAGTTACAAATGAAAGCATTATAATTCTTTTTAAAGTGCCATGGGTGCATCCAATGGAACCTTGGGGTTTGTAGTTTGTTGATGAACAAGAGAGCTCTGGCTAAGAATTTTAAATACCTATTCCTAAACTGCAAATCTCAGGATTCCATAGGATGAGCCATCAAACTTAAAATGGAATCATAGTGCTATAATTGACTAATGCATTTGACTAATGGGTCTGGTAGTCTAAGAAGACATTTCCCATCCCTCATACATGGATTTCCATGTAAACAGCTTGGAGGCCAAAAACATCAACAGGCATTTTTGAAAATCAATAGGATGCCACTGCCAAATTATGACTACCAAAATATACATCACATTCTCAACATCCTGGACACCATTGTTCCATTACATAAAATGAAGAAATGTCTGTTGCTCTAAACTTTATTATTCAGATAGAACAAAGAGCAGTTGGCAGCAGCGGGACAACTGGTGAATTCTAACACCCCACAAATATTATGCATCATAACAACTGACATTTTAATTAGCTGGTGGTTGTTGTAGAGAAACAGGACATATACAACCTCTCCTGATACATTTCATGAATAGGCCAATACATATACAGTATTGTCTATTCAGAGAACTGGAAACCAAATTTTACCCCCTTGCTTCCAATACGGGTAAGACTTTCATTGATGATCTCCAGTGTTTTTGCAATTGTAAGAACTCTTTTTGTCCCAAATTGTGTAAATCTTGCCAGTTCACAAACTGTGTAGTTAAACTGTGATAACTCCTCCTTGATTTTATGAAGATCTAAAAATCAGGAGAATCAGATGAGTTATTTGAATTTTCTTTGCTTGATCGGCCAGTCTTTCTGGATTTGCTATGTGTGTTGCTTCACAATGCAGTTTTGCATGGAAATTCTCTTACACAAATTAGGCAAACTTTAATAAAAATAAAATTGTGATCCTTGTCTTATTCTTGAATTTTGACAGAAGTTGGAAATGTCTTACACATTAAGACAGCCTCTCAGCAAAGAACAAGAAATGTCACAAATATTCATCAAATCATTCCTTAAAGAGCCAGTGACCTGGTGTAAGCAAGAAGGCATTCTAAAAGGGGAAACACCTAGCATCATTGTAAAAGTATACATCTTTTGCATGTAAAAAGCCACCAGTTCAGTCCTTGGCAGCTGCACTTGTAGCCAAGGTAAACTTCTGTGTAAAAATCTGGAGAGTTTTTCTCAGTCGATGCAAACAGTAATTATTGTGCTAGATGAATCAGTGATATGACTTCATGTAAGGCAGCTTCTTCTGTACCTATAATAGCTGGGGACATCCAACCACAGTGCCTAAGGAACATTTCTTGTCTGCTGCCTTTCCACAGTGTTGGAGGGTTATGACATGATGAAAGGCATATTAAGAAATTCATGCCTTGGGTAATTAATTCACATTATTCTAGCATACTTACAAAAGAGATCAAAAGTTTAATCATAATATATTAAAATATTGTAAACATCCAAGAAATAAAACACCAACAAGCAGCAGCAAGAATTGTGTCAACTTAATAAATGAAAACTCAGGCAGCAAGAGACAGCGCTCTAATCATTAAAGGCAAAATATTTTTTTAAAAATGTTTTCGACTGGTGCAGGCAAGGTGCCAGTTAATACATATTCCAAAATCCATCTACAGGAAAGGTGGTTGGTTCCACCCCAACTGTTTTGTTTTGTTTCATTGCATTTTTTCTGTGAAAAGCAGTCTTGGAGGATGCAGCCAAAAGTAAGAAGACTGATAGTGAAGGGTGAGGAACTGCTTAATATTTTCTTTTGCTGCTTTCCTCACTCATAATTGTCTTAGCCTTTTCACCTTTGGAGAAAAAAAAGCAGTGAGGTGACCTTATATTTTCTCCTATGAGGACTAAAACAGCTTGAAGATGGTGATTACAAGCAAATACATTGTGATAAGGACAGTCATATAGCCAAAAAGGCAATACCCCACCATCACTGTTCCTACTTTGAACTTCAGATTCTGAGGCTACTTACAATTTTTAAAAAGTGGCACTCAATGCGTCAGGGAAAATAATCATGTAAAGTCTTGTATTTGCCTTTGTCCTAAGGTCATTGTTCTATACCTACAGGCAGCAAAGAACACTATAACAAGGGAAACCATTACAGGTCAGTCAAGCCAGTCCAGCTCATATACAGGTATTCAAGGGAGTTAACCAGAATTGAAGAGAGACTCAGAAGCAGCAGGGAAGCTATTTTCTTGCATGAGGCAAAGTAGCAAATGGCAATCCCCAATTTACATGAGTGCACATTTTCCCAAACCAGCAAGATGATTTTAGTATATGCAGGAATAAATCCCACAAACTCCAATCCCAGTCCTGTTAGAGAAATATATATTTAGATAGATGATATAGATATAAATATATATAAAGGAACAACAATCTGCTACCCTTTCATGATACCACAAATCTAATGCCTGGGACAGCTGTCTTACTGTTCCTACTGGCAGGGCTGGTTCTGTTTCTGTAGCTGTTAAATATAAAAGTAATTTAGCATAAATCAAACATATAATAGGAATGACAGTGCTTCTCTATAGAATCTTTTATTCTGACATTCTTAAGATTGTTGTTTTAGTATTAAACTAAAAATATAGAGAGCAGTTTTATGAAACAAAATTCAAAAGGGCACGAGACAGGGCTGTCCCCTATCTCCACTTCTTTTTGTACTTACAATTGAAGTGTTATTAAATGCAATAAGAGATAATAAAAAATAAGTGGAAATAAAATAAAAGGCAGAGAGAGAAAGATCTTGGCGTTTGCTGACGACCTAGTGGCCATAATAGAGGACCCAGTAACGAATTTAGAACCCCTAATGTCTGAAATTAAACAGTTTGGGCAACATGCAGGCTTCAAATTAAATAAGGAAAAAACATGGCTTCTCATGAAAAATATGACAAAACGAGAAGAGGAAATTCTTACAAAAACAAGTGGTTGTAAATCCACAAACAAAATTAAATATTTAGGAATTTGGCTTTCCAAAGATAATAAAGATCTTTTCGAGATAAACTATAAGAAGAGGTGGAAAGAAATCCAAATTGACCTAATAAATTGGAGCAAATTAAATCTTTCAATTCTAGGTAGAATTTCAACCATAAAAATGGCAATTCTCCCGAAAATCTTATTCCTTTTAATGAACTTACCACTTAAAATAAAAGAAAAAACATGGAATGACTGGAATAAAATATTAAAGAAATTTATTTGGAAAGGGAAAAAAGCGAGAATTAGGTGGGAGGTATTGAAGGATTCTAAAGAAAGAGGAGGATATGCCATGCCCAACTTGAAAATTTACTCATGGGCTTCGAATCTTACCTGGATACAAGATTGGATTAAACTAAACAATAATGACATATTACAACTTGAGGGTTTTGTTTTAAAACAAAGTTGGCATTCACATATTATCCACGATAAAGCAAATAGTAAAAACTTTAATGATCATCTAGTGAGGAGTGCCCTCAATGCAACATGGCAAAAAATTAAACCTATTTTCTATAATAAAATCCCATTATGGATCTCAATCAAAGAGGGTTTTTTTGACATTAATAAGAAGGATAAAAAGTGGTTAACTCATAAAGACTTAACAAAGATAGAAAAAGGCGGAGCTGTCATTCTGAAATCAACGGAAGAACTTAAACGAAATGAGATTCACCTTGACTGGTTTACATATAATCAGATTAAATCCAGATTTAAAGAAGATATAAAAAACCCAGGTTTGGAAAAAGATCCGAATAAGCTTGATGAGCTATGGTGGAAACCTGACAGAAAAAAAAATATTCAAAATCTATAAGATCCTGTTGGAAAGAGTGATGGAAAAAGAAATAATTAAAGAAAGCATGATCAAGTGGGCACAGGATATAGGCCACCCAATATTATACGAAAACTGGCAAAAGGCGTGGAATATGACAAATAAATTCACTGCATCCCAAGATCTTAAAGAAAACTTCATGAAAATCTACAACAGGTGGTATCTAACGCCCCACAAACTGAAAAAAAATCTATAGGTCGGTAGATGAAAAATGCTGGCGATGTAATAAAGAAGTGGGTACTTTATATCATATCTGGTGGTCCTGTGTTAAAGTAAAAGGTTTCTGGGAGAAAAT
>NC_056525.1:217503059-217507541 GCF_019175285.1 Sceloporus undulatus | reverse complement strand
CCTCTCGCTCTGGGAGGATTTTTGTGGAGTTAACAAAGATTTGTTAGAGTACTAAGATTGCTTTTGTGAAGAAGTTAAGAAGTAATTTATTTCTTCATTGTATGTATTTTTATTTTCAAAATAAAAAAAGAATCTTTTATTCTGACATTCTTAAGATTGTTGTTTTAGTATTAAACTAAAAATATAGAGAGCAGTTTTATGAAACAAAATGAGATGCATTGCCCAATATACCTTTTTGTATGATCTGTGCCTTGTGTAATCACTGGTTTAGAAGGCATTAAAGGAGATTAGACTAATTCTTGGATGAAAAGGTCTGTCCTGTCTGGACTAGGAATTGGCATAGTCTTCATGTATCTTGAGAGGATTTCAATCCACTGTAGTGAGGTATCACAGCAATCAAAAACTTGCATCTCCTTCTAATCTTGATGACAGCAAATTTGTTGAAAGTTTGAATCAAGAAGCATGGCTGAGTAGGGTTCCCAGTTTTAATGACTGGGATTTAATAACATTGAGCACTTCTCTGACTTTCCCACAGTGGACAAAACCAGTGCAATTTACACAAAACAGCAAACAAACAGCTGACAAAAAAGGTAGAATAATGTATACACAACTACATAGACTTGTCTGATTTGCATCGTTTAATCCAGTTGCAGATGTTGTTTTTTCTGGGAGAAAAATTCAGATGACTCGAATGCCTACACTTACTTATTTTTATTTAATTTGAATGTAGTAGAAGAGGGGGAAAGTAGTGGCATCTCTGAAAGTTTCTGGAAAGCAGCTCCTGTCACTCATGGGCCCTTTCTGCATGGGCCAAATAAAGTGTCCTCTCCCTGCCCTCTTGGTGGGGAGTCCAGATGACACACAACTCAAATCCTGGTGCTGATGTAAACAGACTGGATGATGTCCAGCCCATTCAATACCAAATCTGGGCTATACCCCTCTTAAAACATAATAACTCCTTGCTTGCTCTAGATCTTCCCAGAAGACCCAGAGCAGCCCGTTGTGATGCTAGGTGGTTGTTTAAAACACATTTCACTGTTCTGTTTGGTGGTGTTGCAACTGATGTGCATCACTCACTCTGAAGTCATAGAATCATAGAATAGAGTTGGAAGAGACCACAAGGGGCATCCAGTCCAACCTCCTGCCATGCAGGAACTCGCAATCAAAGCATCAAGTCAGAATGAGAGACCTAGCCACACTGCCCCCTAGGTATCCTGGCCTGTACAGACTCCGCCATAGAGAACATAGCTGATGATAGGAGAGGTAGTCCATGTACTTTTACAGAGCCACAAGTTATCCACCCTGATGTGATATATTCTTTGCCCTTGATAGTAGGGTATGAATGAGACCACACTGACTATGTAGGAAGATAAAAGTATATTCTGAAGCTACACTGTAGGTGCCGTTACAGGATATACAGGCTAAGAATCTGAGCAACTCTTCCTTCTTTCAGACTCTTTCTTTGCTTTCCTTCTCTCTGACCTGCTGGAAGGTCTGCTCTCCCCCCAGGGTTCTCTACATTTTGCTGATGTTCTGGATCTGTTGCAGGGTTTCAGCAAACCTGGCAGCTTTTGCTAGACTAGCAGCTGTCTGCAAATCTCATGGCTCAGGGGCTCGCCTGGGTCAGGAGCACATCATGAAGCAATGAATTGTATGTGTCTCTCATCCTGGGGGAGCATCAGAGCATAAAAGATGTGAAGAAAGCATTCAGTCCAGGAAAGCATGCCCAACCAGCTGAAAAAGCACACAATACGTTTTGCTAAGATATCAACAGAAAGACCTGTTGGGGAGGGGAATGGGGATGAGAGGATTGAGAGAATAAATATTGCAGTATGTTGGTAGGCAAGCTGTATGCTATTTGCAGAAGAAAGTTTATCCAGAGAAGGAAAAAAGGTTGATCAGACCAAATTGAGTTTTGATCACATATTTGGAAAGAAATGTTGTTGTTCTTTTCAGACTTAAGAAATGTGTTAGTGTGCTGGGGATTGGGGAAAACCTATGCTTTGACCTAATTCTTATAGGTAAAAGGTCACAATTTATTTTGCATAATTTACACTACATTTTTAATCTTGTATATTTTGTTTCATTTTGTTTTCCCAAGGTGAAAGATGTGGAACTAGCAAAAGCTGGCCAAAGCCTAGTGTTTGACAAATTACTTTAATTCTGGTCCATATCAGTTTTGCATATCTTCACTTATATGCTCATTCCATAGCTACATAAATCTGCAACTTCTTACTATTAAAAAAAAATTCACAGGAACATTTTCATTTAAATAGTTAATTTTTGTTAACATTTTATCCTTAATTTCTCATTCTTTTATTTCCAAATATATACTGAAAAAAATGATCATACTGAGCTGAGAGCTGTATTGCAAAATGTAGAGATGCATGGAATCTAATATCTAAGCTTAAATCTTCATGGTGCTGCCAAATTATGTTCATACAACATCCCTGACAAGATCTGCATGTGTGTGTGAAAACTGCTGTGGTAATGGAATCTTGCCTGGCCCAGAACAGAAAGGTCAACCATCTGAAAGGAACTTTCCTTGTGGTCTTTAAGCTAGGCTTTAGGAAAAAATATAGAAATATATGCCCTGAATAATAGTAACTTCGCAGAATGTACAAATCAATCAAACATTAAACATGAATATTTCTCAGCCAGAGTTTTACTTACAGCTACTATCATGCATGAAGTCAATAGCCACATTAATATGGAAAACAACTCAGAATATCAGGTCAACCTAATGTTTTAGATACTTCATTTCCCCCCCACTTTTTTTGGTGTTGATCTGTCTCTTCAGTGGATCAGCATTCAGCCACACTATTATAGTATAAAATGTCCATAGTCTATTCTTTAATTTATTATTTATTTGAGGCACTTTCCTCTTTACATAACAGATCTATCCAAGTGGTGTTGACTGAATTGCTAAAAACTCATGGTTGTATAGTGGAATTACATCACTCATATATCCAGAAAATTTTTAACAATATTAAGAGGTAATATTAAGGCATTTTCTAATGCTCCAATAACTGTTCACAATAAGAATTGTGGAGCATCTTCACCACTTAGTAAAATCATTTGCACATCTTCAATTTAAAAATGGTCATTCTTGGATCTATTTTACTAAGTTATTTCTACAGATCTGTATGTCCTTCCTTGAAGAAAGAATCCCTCAGCTGACTTACAAAGGATTCCAATAAGATAAAATTTAATAATTACAGTGCAGTTGTGTATGTGTTTACACAGAACATCCTATACAGACTCACCTGGGATTAAGCACCAATGAATTCATTTCTTGCCCAGGGCAAACTTTGCTAACCAAGTGAAGATAAATTCTGAGGAACAGGCTATTTATAGACTTTTAAGGACAAATGCCTCTTTCTTTCTTTTGTCATTTGGAGAAAAATATTATGGTTGGTATAGCTGTCAACATATGTATGATCTAGGACAACTGCTATACTGCTTTTATCACTGCTACAAGAAGAAGGCTCCGAGACAAGGTATAATTGTAAAAAACTTTCTCCTCTACACTGGTATTCCCAATACCAGTTGCTCTTTCTTGGTAGTACGGTGGGCTCTTGGTATCCAGTGGGGTTTGGTTCTAGGACTTGCCTTTCATGAATACCAAAATCCATGGATGTTTGGTTTCCATTACAGTGAGACCTTGTTAAATGCTGAGGTTTGGTTCCAGGATCTCCCATGGATAATAAAATCCATGGATGCTCAAGTACCATTAAATATAATGGCAGACCAAAATGGTGTCCCTTATATAAAATGGAAAATCAAGGTTTGCTATTTGGAATTTATACTTTTAAAAAGTATTTTCAAGCTGTGGATGCTTGAATCTGTGGATAAAAAATCCATGGATAAGGAGGGCCAACTGTATATACAATGGTTTAGTATACTGGTGCCCCTTATATAAAATTGCAAAATCAAAGCTTACTATTGCAAATTTATTTTTTAAAAATATTTTCAAGCCATGGATGGTTGAATCAGTGCATGGTTGAATCCATGGATATGGTGGACTTGAATGTACTATATTTTTTTGATATCCTATACTTTAATATCCCCAAAGAAGTCTTGCCTGTGAGCCAGTGATTACATCCATGTCAGTGAGGCAGTTAATTCCCTCTAGATTTAATTCTAAACTTAAAAGGAGCTGGTCAAGTTACTGAAAATTATCTCCAAAATAGGTTCAGTACTTCATTATGCCAACCACTGCCATTACCTTAAGAACTGCAGATTATGGTTATCCTGAGAGAGGAAGGGAACATGTCCACAGAGGCACAAGAAAACAGAAGACTTTGGGGTGCATAAGAATATGTCATGTATTAGTTCAACAATGGCCTGTTACAGACAGGCCAAAATAAAACTGCTTCGAGTCACTTTGGAGGTATGGTATTTCAATGATGCATGCATCCTAAGAGTCCAAACACCGCACCAAAGCCACGCTCTGGTCCTAAGGACTGGAGTGCAGCTTTG
>NC_056525.1:217450634-217502959 GCF_019175285.1 Sceloporus undulatus | reverse complement strand
TATATATATATATATATATATATATATATATATATATATGAGAAGCTATCTAAAGCATCACAAATATAATGATTATCAGCAAAAATACTAAACTACAGAAAAGGATAACAGCAATATACCCAAATGAAAGACTTATTTGTGAGGCACAAAACAAAGACAACCAACCCTGACCATAAATTTTATAATTATATGAAATCCTCTATCATATTCTCTTCCACTTTAAAAAAGAATATATATATATTTCTCTGCATACCACATTGCTCTATCACAAAGTCAGCCCTTAAACATCTATGTATATATGTAACACTGTGAGATTTGTAACTCATGTAGCTATATATTATTCTGGCAGTTCTCCCTCATAGCACCATCTTTCCATCTCAAGTATACTTGGCAAATATTTGCAAAAAGAACAAAAAGGAGGCATGTCAAAATTATGCCATTATGATACAAGTTATCACTTAAGATACATGCATTTGACAACCCATCTGGCAATTTCTATAACGAGATACAAGTGGTGTACCATAATGAACTTAATGGAATTCAGTGCCACAAGATGAGGTGGTGGCCATTGATTTGGAAAGACCTATCAGGCAAATTTGCAGAGTATGAACCTCTTAAGAGCTTTCACGTTTTACCCTTGCTTTTACTTTCTTGGCATAACACTGCTTCACTGTGAGTGTTCATCACCTTCCTTGCAAGATCTTGGCTCCAGCTTGAGATAGAGAAACCAAAGCTTTTTTGGTCAGATTTTCTATAATTTGTTCAAACTCCAGTATACTATGCTCAAACCTGACAATGACTGAAAGGATGAATATGCTGCTCTTTTTGAAGTTAATGTTGAGATTTTTAATGCCAGTCTCTGCTACCAGACTCTGAAATTCACTTCCTAAGGAGAGCAGACTGGCTTGTTCTTTGCTGCCCTTCTGTCAATAGACAAAAACTTTTCTTTTCTAGCAGGCTTTGTCAAATTGACTGCAAGTGGTTTTAACTGCAGTCTTGTTCTACTGATTTTATCATTATTATTATTATTAACCTTTATTTATGAAGTGCTGTAAATTTACACAGCGCTGTACATGCAATCTTTTTAGTTAGACGGATCCCTGCCCTCGGGCTTACAATCTAAAAAGACATGACACAGAAGGAGAAGAGAGTGGTGGAGGGAAAGGGTAAGAGGTCCAGCAGTTCCTCTCTACCTCCGAGGCCTGGACCAAGGCAGATGGACTGGAGGGAGGGCTTGGCTTCATAATGGATGGTTAATCATTTTCCAGGAAAATACATACTCTCAAGTAGGAAAATACATACTCTCAGAGCGAATAGTGGAAATCTTAGAGATGAAATAATTAGCAAAGTCATTAGGAGAGAATGATGAAGAGACAGGAGGAGAGGGAGGTTTAAGCAAAGTGTTGAAGGTAGAGAACAAACGTTGCGGGCGCCTCTCATTGGCGGAGATCAATGATTTGTAATAATTCTGTTTTGCCATAGAGAGGGCGCGTGAGAAGGAAGAAAGAACAAATTTGAAATGGATAAAATCAGCCCACTCTTTGGACTTTCTCCAAAGACGTTCGGCCGCTCTAGAGCAGGACCGGAGAAACTTAATGTTGGGGGTAAGCTAGGGCTGAGGTCTAGTCTTAGAGGAAGAAGTGCGTACAGAGACAGGGGCAAAATGGTCAAGAGTTGAGGAAAGAGTGGAGTTAAATAAAGATATTGCTGAATCAGCAGAATCCCCAAGATTTAGGGAAGAGAGAGATGAATCCAGGGTCAGACCAAGATGGTTAGAGTCGACAGATTGAAGATCACGAAAATGGCGTTGAATAGTGTGATGAGGAGGAGGAGTATAAGTAAGAGCAAAGGAGATTAAATGATGATCAGATAGTGGAAAGTCAAGTGCCAGGTAGTCAGAAATGGTGCAGTTTGCAGCAAGAACTAGGTCAAGACAGTGACCAAGAGAATGAGTTGAAGAGTTGGAATGTGGTTGGAGGCCAAAAGAAGCTAGCAGAGAGTTAAAGCGAGATGTTGTAGGGTTATTGGAATCGTCAACGTGGATATTAAAGTCACCTAGGATCAGAGTGGGGACTGAATCTGAAAGAAAGAATGTCAGCCATGATTCAAAGTCTGAGAGAAACTGGGTGGCAAAGCCAGGAGGGCGATAAATAACTGCAACCCGGAGCTATAGAGGAGAAAAGAGTCTAATAGGATGAAACTCAAAAGAAGAGAAATGATAGCTGGGGGTAAAGATAGAACTTGAAACTGTTTACGTCTATGTTTTAAAACCTGGACAAAATCCTATTGGGGACTTACATCTTCTGTGGAAATTATTGGGCAGTTCCCTAACATCTGTATCTAGTAAAGGACTGCTGTTACATTACTATATAAGGGAACCAGCCAAGCGAATGCAGCACATTGGAACTGATGAGCATTGGAATTTATGTGCATTGGGATTGATTATGCATTGGGACTAAGGTTCATTGGTCCTGTTGTACATTAATCTCATTGTGCATTTGAACATTTGCTGGTGTTCTATTATGCATTTTCACGATTCACTAGATGGGTTTCTTAAAGCCTCTGCTACATAGCTATAGTAAAAATATGTAAAATTACATAATCTACACCAGGATAAAGGACTCTGGACAGTATAATTATATTTTAGCTATAACACTTTCTATTTATTTAACTGTATGTTTTTATCTGTGTATATTTTAACATCTATACATTTGAGTTACAATTCTGGGAGTGTAAGGGAAGGCTGGAAGTAAATGATAACAACAATAATGATGACAACAATCCTGTAGATCAGTCTGAAGAATCAGTATATACGAAATAGACATAATGCAATCTAGTTCATGCAACCATTCAGGATGAGTCTAATGGCATTTATATGCCTACTGTCATCACAACTTGACTTTCTCTGAAAATCAGGCTCTCTTAGAGTTGCCAGTTTGAAAACTGAAAAGTGCTTTTGTTCCATTAATCTTTGTGTAGAAGAGGGAATTTCAGCAGGTATTGCTTGCCAGGCAACCAGGTAACAAGCAACACATGCTGAAATTCTCTCTTGTAGCCAAGTACTGACAGCCAGTATGATGTAGTGGTTTCAGCACTGGACTATGACTCTGGAGACCAGAGTTTGAATCTCTGCTCAGCCATGGAAATCCATTGGGTGACCATAGGCAAATCACACTCTCTCAACCTTAGAGGAAGGCAAAGGTTGACCCCATCTGAACAAACGGAACAAATCTTGCCAAGAAAATTCCATGATCAGTTAATCTTAGGAGCTACATAAGTCAGAAACAACTTGAAGACACCCAACAAAATCCAAGCATTAAATGTACAAGAGGCCTTTCCAGTTTTTACTCTGGCATTCCTACTAACCATAGCCTTTTACACCTAGATTTCCCATGGTAAAAGTGCCTGTCTGATAGCCTTGCCTGCATATTTTGATAGCTTGTTCAAAAACTGATATCTGTTATTAAATACAGCAGTGGTGGGGAAATATCAAATTTGCTAATTTATTCTAACTGTATGCATAACTAAATATTTAGACACTTCTGTGAAGCCGCTAATGCCTAACCTTTGTAACAATCTATAATTTGGTATGGAAAAAGAAAGGTATTAAAATGCTGTGGTAGTATCACAAGTCTCTAAAAATAGTCATCCTTCACCTATAAATATTCTACAAGCCCTAGGAGGAAACATTTCAACAACACTGGAAAAAAAGACAATACTGTATAAAGAGCAGTATGTTCCTGCATAGAAGAGTCCAAAATGCCCTTTCAAAAAATTATATAGCCAAGGGACTAAATAAAATATCAAGCTTGCTTATTCTGTCCCAAAACATAGCAGAATAGGCTCCTGTAACTGTAATAGCTGGGTGGTATAGGAGTTTTAAAAACCACAGATTTAATATATATCTAAAATCAGGGATAAAAAATCATACTAATATGAATACCTGTTTCTACATAATTGTTAACCAAGATCAGAATTAACTGAATTGAAAGCTGGAGAGCTTTTCTCAACATTCTTGACTAACTGAAAAATGAGAAACCAAAACAGACAGATACAGCCACCTCTGGATTTAATAAACAGAACTGTGCTGTTTCTGCATTAAAAAAAACCAAACATTTTAAGGATTTTAAACAGCAAGGAGCTCATCTTGAAAATCTGAAATTTTTTACACAAGCTGGAGATAAAGCAGAGGAAAACAGAGATCCTGTACCTTTGAAAGATCTGTAAAAATTTGTATGTATCTTTGTGTGCATTTCTCCTAACTCATGCATTTCAAATGCATTTTTGCCTTATATACAAGTTTTTCAAACATGTCTGTAAATATAAGCCCTTTTAAACATTATTTGCACTAATGCACATATTTTTGTGCACATAATTTCCTAATCTATATATTTTAAAGTGCCTTCTTTGATTGAAGGACACCATCCTAAAGTGTGGAAGAATGTGGAGTTTGAAAAATAATACAAGTTCAGCAAATTTACAATTATAATTTTTTCTGCCCCCTGCTTAACTGAATTCTTGACACTATCCACTTACTTCCCAGCTGTGATTTCTGTTTCTTTCTATACACCTGTAATATTGAAGATGCAATGCAATTCTACCTGTCAGCCCTATGTTGTTTTGCTTTTATTAATTGCAATGCCAGCAGAAGGGGTTAAGAAAAGACCAGCTACTACCCCCATGAGAGTCCCAGATGTCTCCCAGGTAGCTTGCAAACCAGTTTATCCTCTGAGATCTGCTGTGGGCACATAATCAGCCAAGGAGGGGTTAAGTGGTTGGGATACAGATGCACCTGGGCCCTGTTAAGCTGGAGTGACCAGCTGCTGTTGTGTCTGAAAGGAAGGAAGCAAAACAAGCAGGGCTTAAAGTAAGTGAACTTTGCTCTTCCATACAGTGGGGGATGATAACATAGAGAGCTATATGCTTCCAAGAAAAGGGATGGAGAGGTTTTCATTTAGGAAAGGGAGAAAGATTTTTAAGGATTTTTTAAAAAGTAATGTTCCAGTTTGCTCTGCATTAATCAATGTATAAGGAACAACCATAGTTGTGTGTATGTGTCTTCAACTCACCAGGGATATTTTCTTTACTTGAGTTTTTTTAATATATTGGAATAGAAACAGTTTAGACATATATATACAGAATACTAACAGACACCTTTGTTTAGCCTCTAGTGTAGCCCCACAGTGCATTATATTTATTTGATTTGGCGTAGCTACATAAAATGCAAAATGGGTGGTGAGATTTGCATTAAAATTTGAGATGTTAGTTTAAATGTATTTTTGCAAACATATAATCAATTGCCACAGCTCAACAAAGGCAGTATATCATCCTAATGTAGGGATGTTGTGATCTGATGAACTAATTGCTTAGTCTGCTGTCTGGGTGCTCATTGTTGCTGGGCCATTTCAAAATGTTTGCTGTGTCCACCCTCCTTATGATTCTTTAAAAAAAAATCTTTAAACTCCCAGTATTCTTCATCACTGGTTGTACTGGCTTGAATTGCTGGAATGTGCAGTCCAATAACATCTGCAGGAATAAATGCTTCTTACTCCTGAAATAGAGGGTGCCTTCAAATAGTGAACTGCCATCTGCCATGCAATCATAGATCTTTGGGCCGGAAGGGACCACAAGGGCCAGTGGCATCAATGGGGATGTGTATGTGTGTGTGTGTGGGGGGGGTGCAGACCACACCAGGTGGCATCCCAGAGAAGGGGTGACACCCGTCTGGGCCCTCCTATCCTTCAGTGCAGGAGGGGAGAATGCATGGCTTTCCTGGTTGTTCTGTCACTGGGCTTTCTCCCTGCGGAGGAAGCCCAGAGATGGGAGAGAGCAGAGGTGAGACAAACATGTGGCCTTCCTAGCTGCTCCATTGCTGGGCTGCATCCCTCAAGACAAAGCCCAGAAAAGAAGCAGGAGGAGGGGCCTAAGCACCACTTAAGTCTCCTCTCAATGCCTCAGTTGCCTGGCTTGGCAGCCCTCCATACCAGTTGACACCCTAGCTAGTGATGGCAAAGCCAGGGCCATCTAATCCAACTCCCTGCCATGCATAAAGTAACATAATTATACCACGGTGGCCCAAAATACACAGTCCAAATAAAGCAGTTTCTGGCCACTTTGGGGGCATGGCATTCAGATGACACAAACCCCCAAAGCAGATGGAAGTCACTTTAGCATCACAATCCAGTCCTTTGGACTGGATCAAAAAGGAGTGGATATAATCTGGCTCCTGACAACACTGGTTTGGGATGGTGGTGGCAACCCACTTTGGAAGCGGACCATGCAGTTGCCCTGGTCCCAGCCTGATCACAGCCAGAGCAGCCTCTGGGCACTCTTTACTGGCTATGTGCTTCGGCCCTAAAATGATGTTGTTGTTTCTCCTTCTGATCAACTTCATCAAGAATTGTAAAAAGTTAAATATGAATTGAATAATATTTTCTTCTAGCAAGTTGAATTTATTTTGACAGGTTTATGACAAACATATTGGGGAAATGGGGAACATCCCAACAAAATTCTGGTACATTGCTTTAAGCATCAACAGCAACACAATATTATTTCAGCTATCAGAAATGAAAACAATAATTTATATACATCACCCACACATTTAAACCTACAATTTTTGAAGTTTTATGCAGATCGTTATAGCTTTGATAATGAAAGCCACCAACAAGATATGGAGACTTCCTTTTCTCATACTGACCTTCCACATCTTAGTATATCACAACAACAATTTCTTTCTGAGCCTTTATACTTAGAGGAAATTATCAATGTTATAGCGTTCTGGTCCTGATGGGTTTCTAATTGAAAGGTACAAATATTTTTTCCAGTCTGTTAGCACTAAGACTGCTCCAACATTAAAAAACATACCTTAGAATCCAGCACCCTCTCTCCATTATTAAATGATGTCTATATTACCCAGGTACATGAATCTGGTAAGAACCATACTTGCTGTGCTAACTTCTGCCCCTATCATTACTTAATATTGATATCAAATGCTCTAAATTTAGATAGAACTAATCAGCCAGCCTATTACTTCTATAGCTGCTGATAAGGTCTTTGATAAATTTTAGTGGCTTTTTAATTACACAGTATTGGCAAATTTGGATTTCCTAAAATAGTTTTGAAATAGGTAATTTTTTAATATTCAGAACTAAGAGTGCAGGTTATGACCAATGTTTTTTTCTCATCCTGAAATGTGGTACAAAGCAGGGGCATCCATGGTTTCTTTTGATGTTAAATTTGTGCTTGGAAGCCTTAGCATGTGCTTTTAGACAAAATTTCAGAATCAGTGGATTTGTGCATGTCAGTTTAGAGGAGAAGGGACCCGACAGCCAACAGTACCATTGTTGGCAGTATTTTTTGTTGCTTGCCCATGAATTGATCACACAAGCACATGAATGGTCTGCATCACCATCGACCCATTGCAAATCCCATGAAGCGAAATGATGACAAACATGTCAAAATACCAACGCTAAAATTGACTTAATAAAAACATTAACAAAGTGGTTTGTCCAACGAGGGACCACTGGGGGAAGGGGGAAAAAGAGAGTCATGGTTGGACAGGTGCTTCTTGTTCTAGGAGGGCATAGAGGTTGCCTTGGATCTCTCTGAGCTGGCCTTTGGTGGCAGTAATCCTCTGCTCCAGTTGGCAAACTGCAGGGAGTGAGAAAGATAAAGAGGATGCTCCAGGATCATTATTTATATGCAAATGAGAATCCTTATGAATGTATTTTTTAAAAGGGTGCCATACCTCTTACAGACCCCCAATGATGAAGAGTCCAGCATCCTTTGAGACAGTCATTCTACTGTTGAGCAGCTCTTACAGTAAAAAAGTTCTCCCTGAGGTTTAGATGGAATCTCTTTTACTGTAATTTGAATGCATTGATTCTGAAACATCAGAAATTTTTTTGCTTCATCTTCAACATGACATTCCTTCAGTTAGTTAAAGCAGTTATCATGTCACCTTTTAGTCCTCTCTTTTCCAGGCTAAATATACCCAGCTCTCTCAGTTGTCATCTGCAAGACAGGAAACATCGCTGCCCTAATCAAATTTTCACACTTTTTCCTGATGAATTTTGACATATTTAAAAGACCGCTTTGGAAAGAAGGCTGGGGCCAAGAGTTAATTTACCAGCAACTTTTCACCTATCTTTTCCGACTGTCAAATCAAATATTTTTTAAATTTCTTTATGTACTTCTCCTCAATATCCTTTGGCCTTCTTACAGTGCCACCAACTATGTAGGTAAGTTCCAACCTCTTTTTTACACTTCCAACAGATCTGACTATTATTTTTATACATTCTAGATAATTTAAAGGGGGTAAGATACCATCTGTATAGTGATTTATAAATTTTTTCTCTTACCTCCACACTCAGAGAGTATTTTATTTTACTATGCCATAACTTTTGCCACTGATCAAACTGTATTGGTTCTTTTAAGTCCTTTGCCCACTTCACCATAAATTCTTTTACCGTTTCTTCTTCTAGTTCAAAGCTCCTAATCAGATTAGGCTTGAGCGGGGCTCCTATTGAAGTAGTGTGGGGCAAGGGGAGGTATGGCGGTAGGAAAGTGGGAAGCCGTTACAGGGGAAGGCGGGATCAATGTATAATATCTATCTTACCTTCCATCCACTTTCCTAATCAAAGAGGCCTGAGGGTCAGACCAACCGTGCCACAAACCCTGTCTCTGCTCCTGTGCAATGCCAGGTCCAAACAAGAAACCCACATATTAATGATCTTCTGGAGATAGAACTGTGACCTGGCTTGCATCACTAGACCTGGCTAGGGCCTGAGGGAGAAGCTGTGTGGCACAGCCCCTCCTGCCGGGACCAGACCAGGTGTAGGGGGGGCGGGGGGGGGGAGTTGCCTTTATCTATAGAACAAAAACCCTTCCCTTAACTAGGACCATGTTCGACACCTCCTATATCGAGTGTTATTTACCTTGACCCTAAAGCCAGAGACAGTTTTGGGGAATCTGTGTGGTCTATCGGCCACCCAGTGCGGCTACGGACCCCTGCTCGAGCTGACACAGCTGGTCTTGGAGCTGCTTTTGAAGTCCCCCCCCCGGCTTCTTGTCCTGGGGGACCTCAACATCCCCTTCACGGCCAGCTATAGTCCATCTGGTGCAGCTCGAGAGTTCATGGATACCATGACAGCCATGGGCCTGACTCAGTTGGCTATGGGGCCAATGCATTTTGCTGGTAATACTCTCGATATGGTCTTTTGTACGGACATGGAAACTCCGTGGGCGGAAATAACTAATATTTCCGCCTTGTCATGAATGGACCATTTCCTGGTTGAGGCTTCTACCCAGATCCCCCCCGGCGGTGGCAGACCTATTAGAATGGTCCACCCTCGAAGGCTGATGGAACCCAAAAGGTTCCAAGAAGCCCTAGAGGGAAACATGGTTGGATCTGACGGCAATTCTGTTGATGCCCTACCATCTGGGACACTGGTCTCTCCAGGGCTATACACAGTATCGCTCCCAAGCGTCCTCTCAGGCCTGCTTCCAAAAAGCAGCCCTGGTATACTGAAGATCTCCGGGCAAGGAAGCGGGTTCTGCGACGACTAGAGCGCAAATGGCGGAGACATCAGGACTTAGCCGACAAGGCACTCCTGGACTCCCTTTTGGAGGACTACGGAGTGGCGATAGACGCAGCAAAGAACTCGTTCTATGCTGCGCGTATCGTGTCCGTGGAGTCGCGTCCGGCAGAGCTGTTCAGGGTAGTGAGGGAGCTTACTCAGCTACCCTCCTCCCTGAACCCATTTTGGAACCATCTAAGGCCTGCTGTGACGAATTTAACAACTTCTTCGTGGATAAAACCTCTCTGCTAAGGGCTGATCTCGACGCCATTATTAGTTCAGAAACCAGAGTAGAAGTCTCCAGAGCTTCCGTGGACTCAATTGTACTAGATCACTTTGAGTCTGTAAGTACTGAGGATGTGGACAAGATCCTTAGAAGTGTTAGGAAGACAACTTGCTCTCTCGATCCCTGTCCCTCGTGGCTAGCGGCTCAGGGGGGAGCGGTTGTAACAATCTTGTTACACCGCATAATTAATACATCTTTTAGGGAAGGGCAATTTCCATCCAGCTTAAAATTGGCCATTGTAAAACTGCTGTTAAAAAAGCCGTCCCTAGACCCCCTGATGCATAACAATTACCGGCCAGTTTCACTATTGCCTTTCTTGGGGAAGGTGATCAAGAGGGCAGTTGCAATCTAGCTTCAATCAATCTTGGATGATACTGATTATCTAGACCCATTTCAAACTGGGTTCCGGGCGGGCTATGGAGTTGAGACTGCCATGGTCGCCTTGGTCGATGATCTCCGTCTGGGCATGGACAGGGGTAGCGTGTCCCTGTTAGTGCTCTTGGACATCTCAGCGGCTTTCAATACCATTGACCATGGTATCCTTCTGGAACGCCTGAGAGAGTTAGGAATTGGGGGCACTGCGCTCCAGTGGTTCCGTTCCTACCCTTCGGGCAGATTCCAGATGGTGCAGCTGGGGGACGAATGCTCCAACAAGAGGGCGCTTACATCTGGTGTCCCTCAGGGAGCTATTCTGTCCCCCATGCTATTTAACATTTACATGAAACCGCTGGGAGAGATTATCCGGAGACACGGGGCGCGGTGTTATCAGTACGCTGATGACACCCAAATATATTTCTCTGTGTCTCTGACTGATGCAGTGACCAGGGATGGCATTTCTCCTCTAGACGCCTGTCTGGACTCAGTAATGGGCTGGATGAGGGAAAACAGACTCAGACTGAATCCAGAGAAAACGGAAGTGCTCGTGATAGGTTCCCCCGGTCCGGGATTGGAGGTTTGTCCACCTGTCCTGAACGGGGTCACACTCCCCTTGAAGGACTCTGTTTGCAGCCTGAGGGTGCTCCTGGACTCGTCGCTCCACCTTACATCTCAGGTGGATGCGACGGTCAGGAGCACCTGTTTTCAACTTCGGTTGATACACCAGCTGCGACCCTTCCTGGGCCAGAGGGACCTTGAAACGGTGGTACATGCTCTGGTAACCTCTCGTTTGGGTTTCTGTAATGCGCTCTACATGGGGCAACCCTTGTACCATACCCGGAAGCTACAGTTGATTCAAAATATGGCAGCTAGAGTGGTCACTGGATCTTCCAGGTCCACCCATATAACACCGATACTAAAAGATCTCCATTGGCTGCCCATGCGCTTCCGAGCGCAATACAAGGTGTTGGTTATCACCTATAAAGCCCTAAATGGCTTGGGTCCAGGGTACTTGGAGAACCACCTCTCCCCATATAATCTGCCCCGCACACTCAGATCCGCTGGGAAGCATTTGTTGACAGTCCCAGATTCTAAATATGCCACAACATCGCGTAGAGCCTATTCCATCTCGGCTCCTTTGCTCTGGAACGCGCTTCCCAGTGAGCTCCGCTCGGCCACCTCCCTTGAGCGGTTCAGAAAGGAATTAAAAACCTTCCTGTTCCAAACAGCTTTCCCCTAACTTTTTCCCTTTGTAGCCTCCTTCCTCCTCCTCACCATTATTATTCTTGTTGTAAACATCTTATGCTAGTTGGATATTGCTATTGTGATTTTAATGTATAATTGCTGTTATTGTGTATTGTGTTTTTTACTCTGTAACTGTTATTGTTGTAACCCGCCTTGATCTACGAAAGGCGGGCTATAAATAAATATTTTATTATTTATTATTATTATTATATAATTTTGCAATTTGTTTTTTGGGATTTTAAATTATTTTTTCAAATTCTAGGTCACCTAATCCTATTCCCCTAGTTTTATTATCCATACTATATCTTTCTTTCAATTGGCAATATGCAAACCATGTACATTTAAACCCTTCATTTTGCAACTCTTCCTGTGATTTTATTTTCCTTTCCCCTTTTTCAATTTTCGTTAGGTCTTCGTAGGTTACCCAAGTATTTTCTTTTAAGACCTCTATCCTAAATAATGCTTCATTCGAAGAAGTCCAGACCAGTATCTGGGGGCACCATTTCTTTTTATATATTTCCCAAATTCTAAGTAAAGATTTCCGAATTAAATAATTTTAAAAATTTCCATCAAGTTTTACTTTATCGTATATCAAATAGCCATGCAAATCAAATTTTAACTCAATTATTTCCAAATTGATTGACCTATTGTCCTCTAATCTAATCCAATCCATCACCCAATCTAACACGCAGGCCTGGTAGTACCATTTCAAATTCGGTACTGCCAGTCCTCCGTTCGCTGTAGCATCTTGTAGGACTCTCATTTTAATTCTTGGTTTTTTTCCATTCCATATAAAATTGGAGATATCTTTCTCCCAACCTTTGAAGGGGTTGTTATTTATGATGATGGGAAGGGTCTGAAAAAGAAACATTAGCTTTGGTAATACCATCATCTTAGTAACTGCTATTTTTCCCATCCATGAAATGTTAAGTTTCGACCAATTTTCCAAATCCTTTTTAATATTGCCCCAACATTTTTCATAGTTGTTTTTGAAAAGATCACTATTTTTAGTCGAAATGGTTATCCCCAGGTAAGTTACCTTCTTTTCAATTTTGAATTTTGTTTTCCCTTCCAATATATCCTTTTCTTTTTTGCTCAAATTCATAGTTAGAACTTTTGTCTTTTCATTATTTAACTTATATCCTGCCACTTTTCCAAACATTTTTATTTCTTTCAATATTTGTTCACAAGCTTCTATTGGATTCCCTATTGAAAGCATCAGATCATCCGCAAAAGCTCTTAATTTGTATTCCTCCCCCTTTATCTTATAGCCTTCTATTGCTTGATTTGATCTAATATTAGAAAGAAAGGGTTCTAAAGCCAGGATAAACAACAAAGGAGATAGGGGACATCCCTGTCTTACTCCCTTAAAATTTTTACATGGTTTGGACTTCTCACCGTTAATCAATATAGATGTTTCTTGATTATTATATATTGTTTCTACACTTTTAAGAAAATTTTCTCCTGCCTTTATATTTCTTAGTATCCCAAATATAAAATTCCAATTAATATTGTCAAAGGCCTTCTCGGCGTCTATAAAGAATATAGCCAATTTTTTATCAAGTTTCCTTTCATGAATTTCTATTAAATTTATTAAGTTCCTAATATTGTCCTTAATCATCCTGTTTGGGAGAAATCCCCTCTGATCTGAGTGTATCCAATTACCTAACATCTTTTTTAATCTTTCAGCCAAAATTGATACGAAAAATTTGTAGTCCGAATTAAGGAGTGAGATAGGTCTATAATTTCTGGGGTCCTCTAAATCTTTTCCTTCCTTTGATATTAATACTGTAGTTGATTGTTTCCATGATTGTGGGATCTTTCCTATCCAAACCTCATTCATTATTTGCAATAATGGGGCTTCTATTTGCTTTACGCATATTTTATAAAACTCATTTGAGAAACCATCTGGCCCTGGGGATTTATCCTTCTTACTTTTATGTATAGCCTGAGTAAGTTCCTGCATAGTAATTGGTTTATTTAATATTTCTCTTTGTTCATCGGTGAATTTACCCAAATTTGATTTTTCCAAATATTTTGAAATTTTCCCTTCATCAACCTTTACCTTTTGAAATAGATCCGCATAGTATTCCCAAAAATTATTTTTAATTTTAGTCTGATTCGTTATGGTATGTTTCTCTTTCTTCTTTTTGACCAAATAGGCTAGCATCTTCCCTGATTTGTTCGCCCCTTCAAAGAATTTCTGCCTAGTAAATTTTATTTTATTTTCCATCTCTTCAATCGTTAAAATATTTATTTGTTTTTGTAAAAACTTTATTTCTTGAGAGGTCTGTTTGCATTTAGGGTTTTCTTTTAATTGTTTTTCTTTCTTACCCAATTCTTCCAGAAGTTTTGACATTTTTTTCATTTCTTTTTCTATTCATCTCCCCTGTTTTTTTTATTAGCCAGCCTCTTATAACAGCTTTGAAGGCATCCCATACCGTCTGTAATGATATCTCTCCATCTAAATTTTCCTTAAAATAATAATGTTTTTATTTAGTTCTTCTCTCACTAACTCATCTTTCAAGATTGTTGAATTTAATTTCCAATTAAATTGTTTCTTACCCAAAATAAGATCAACCTGCACTGGATTGTGGTCCGACCATACTTTGGGAAGTATCGATACCTTTTGTATGTTTTTTAATTAAATGTTGGGAAATTAATATCATATCTATTCTCGAACTCGTTTTATGTGGATTTGAGTAAAATGTGTAATCCCTGCTATTTCCATTTTTTAACCTCCATGTATCTCCCAAAGACAACAGCTCGTACATATTGAAAAATACTTTAGGCAACCTCCCTTTGTTCTCTTTCTTCTTTTTTTCTGCAAATCTATCTATTTTTGGCTCCAATAGTTTACTTTTCAAATTGATTATTTTATTTATTTAATCAAATGCCCATAACCCATACTACAACATTTGAGGGCAATTTAAATTGGAAGTCATGGTTAATAATGCTAAGTTTAAAAACATAATAAACAATTGAAACTTTACATTTAGCAGCTAATATAGATTAAAATGAAAAAAAAATGTGGTCTACAACCCTTTATGCTTGCAGCCAGCGTAGCCACTAGTTATGCTGCCCAGGGGATGGGAGCTGTCTTCTAAAAGGGCTCTGCCACTGTCTAGATTACCGCACTACACTGTTATAGTGCTGTTATTTAACTGCTCTGGCTGCTTCCTGTTGCATTCTGGGATTTGCAGTTAAAGAAGGGCCATTTAGAATTCTCAGCCAGAGAGCTATTAGGCCTCATTGAACTGCAAACCCCAAAGTACCACAAGAGGTAGCCAGAGCAGTTAAAATGGAACAGCAGCACTATAAGAGTGTAGTACAGTAACATGGCATCTCACCAAAGCTGCAACCAGTGGGTACTTCCATGTCGGTGATGCAGTCAATCCACTCCATATTTTTGTCCAAATGTAAAGGAACTGAGGCCCGTTACAGGTGGGCGTAAAGTACGTCCCAAGGATGTACTAGGGTTAGGAAAGGGTGTCCATTCCGGACGCCCTAACCCTAGTACGTCCTGGGGACATACAAAATGGCAGCGGCCATTCTACATGGGTGCCGCCATGGGGACGTCACCACCACGCCATCTCCAAACGGGGCGGCGTGGAAGTGACATCCCAGCTCCATGCGAGGGCGCCTGGGGCGCCCTTTCTGCGTAGCCTGAAGGAGCTCCATTTTGGAGCTCCTTCCAGCTTTGCGTCGCTGGTGCAAGCCTTCAGATGGCTGCGCCAGCGACGCAAAGCAGAAAGGGGCCAAGCAAAGCAGAAAGGGGCCATCAAGTTTCCTTGGGGCATGAAGCCCCAAGGACACCCCTTTCCAGGCCGCTGGGAAGCGGCCTTTTGCCGCTTCCCCAGAGCCTGGAAAGCGGCAGATCAGGGTCTCAGAGGCTGCCGTTGCGGCAGCTGAGGCCTCGATTCAGTGGCAGCTGAGGCCCCGATCCAAAAAGGCAGTCTGTAACGTGCCCGACAAAGGTGCTGAACCTGTATGGAAGATAGTGTTCCGTTCCTTGAATGTCTCCTTTAAAGTTCAGACCAAATCCCAGAGTAGATTCTCTGACTCATTGATATAGAAGCCATCAGTCAGAGTGTGGAAAACCTCCTTCCTTAGAGTATAAATCCCAGACTCACACAGTCAGCATGCCTCAGGGTCTGTGCATAAAAGGAACACTTCTATGTTGTGGCTTGTTGCCACTCATCTAGAAACTCAACAATACTTACCTTTGCATAGATATACACCTTTTATTCTTAATAAATATTGTTATTTATAATCCATGAGCTATAAAGCCCTACACAGCTTACGTCCAAGCTGTCTGACAGATTCCATCTTCCTGTATGAGCCTGCCCAGGCCTACAGGAGAAGTCCTTCTGTCAGTCCTGCCACCTTCACAGTTCGTGGGGCATTTAACTGTCATTCCTCTGTCTTTTCCCTCTCCATATCTACCTTCCCCATCTTGTTTCCTATCAAAGCATCTCTACTTATTGTGCCCACTTGTCCCTTATCTTCTCTTTCATCTCAATCATTTATTTCTTCTCACACCTCCTGCTCTACTTACCTTGTCCCCTCTTCTTCTTTTCTCCTTTTAGCCATCTGTTCTGTGCCCCTTTTGAATGCCCCATACACTACCCTAACCCTGCCTCCTAAATGCCATTTCTTCCCAAGTGTCTTTGTGTGCTGATGCCTCCAGGGCAGCTTCCTGCCATTCATTCATTAGTGTCAAAATCAAGAAACATTTATTCCTATTGCTAGTAGTGCATGCTTTCACTGGCCGAATGTCAGGTGTTGCAGGGACAGAAGCAACAAGCATTTCAGGAATCCCTTCGACCTATCACAGCCTCTGTCTGTCTGTCTGTCTGCCTGTCTGTCTAATCAACCTCTCTGAGACTTGTCTTCCATTCCCTGAGGCGGCAATTGAAACACTGAGACCTGGCAATGAGGGGAACTTCCCTCATGCCCTCAGCTATTTCACCAACTTTGGAGACCTTTCCTTTGATCCTACTATCATCAGATATAGGCCTCTTCTCAGTGATCACATGGGCCATATGTGGGAGACTTTCCTCATTTAATCGTACCCTTATGGGGCATACTTGACAAAAATTACTGTAACACTCTGTGGCATATAACATTGTGAGTGTGGGGGCATGGGTTTTCACCAAAACCCTTCACCAGCCACCCTAGGTCTTGGCTTTTGCTTCTGGTCACCAAATGCCATAGGTTGATCCATTTTGGAAGCCAGTTCTCTGCATGCAGAGGAACCCTGGAAGGAGTGGGTGTGCCTGATTGTAACATTATATGTAGCCTGATTGAGACCATCATTACTCAGGGGTTCACTCTGAAATATATTCAGAAAGGCTTACTCTCAGATCAATAGTCCTACAGTCCACTTTACTGTTTTGTCCTATCTGGAAAGTACATGCAAGTGTATGGCTTTGTTTAAAGCATTAAGAAAACGAGGTTTTTAAGCTTTGTAAGGTTACCCACTAGGGGCTGAAGATACAGTAAAAGTAAGTAGCATTGTGAGAAGAAACTGCATTGATAAATTTCATTCTTCAGCTAACATGCTTCTGCATACAGCCTTCTTCACAGTTTTTTCAGTATTGTGATTTTAAGTTATAACAAGGTGTTAACAAGAAAAACATGTTTTCATCAAAGCTAGATACAAAGTGTACCTCTTGCCCCGAGTCCTTCTGTGTGTTTATTTTTCCCATCAAGAAAGTCTGTCTCTAGAAGGAATAAACAAACTTTTAAGGGTATATGTGGGTGGTGACTGGGTGGAGAAATTCATCTCAATATATATCCCCCCCCCCATTATAACTTATAGTGCAGAACAAGATCCTGGATTGCACTAGCATAAGCCATTGCTTACCTGTCAAATTTTACTTGTGTTTCTTCAGGTTATGCCAGCTCCAACACTCTGTTTAAATCTCTAAGATTTCTGTAGGGAGAAATGCAAGCTACTGCCTTTGTATGCTGAAAGACCCAGGTTAAATACTTGGTTTCTCCTGGTAAAGCTGCCAAAGTTTATTCTCTGCCTGAGATATTGTTGTTGTTGGATGCCTTCAAGTTGTTTCTGACTTATGACAATGATAAGGGGACCTTAACATGGGGTTTTTTCAGAAGGGGTTTGCCATTGCCTTCCCTTGAGGCTGACAGCATGTGACCTGCCCAAGGTCACCCAGTGGGTTTCATGGCCAGGCAGGAATCCAACCCTGGTCTCCAAAATGTTGTCCAACACTCAAACCACTATACCACACTGAAACTTCATAGTTTATATCATTGAATACTGATGGTATGAATATCTGTAGATAAATGACCCAACTCCGATTTAAGTATCTGCAGATGGCAAGTCCCATCATCCCCAATGGCAGTCCATGTACGTGTGTGCCACCTTTAGGGACAATGGGACTTGAGGTTGCACATTTCTTCATATCAGTGGCAGTGGGTGGGTGAAATGGATCTCCATGTATATGAAGGTTTGCCTATACAGTGCGCCCTTACTTTACGTGGGGGATCCGTTCCAGACTCCCCCATGTAAAGCAAATACCACCTATGCTCAAGCCCCATTTAAATAACTGGGACTCACACACGTGGTGGCATGGCAGTGTGCACGTGCCATGGGCGCGCACCTCATTTGTCCCTATGAGACACACTGGCCCTTCTCTTGCGGCTTTCAGCATATGCTGAAAGCTGCATAAAGCACACCCTGCGTATGACATGGGTGCACTGTACTATAAGGATGGTGACTGGCCATTTGCCAGTAGGCATGTTAAACATCACTTAATTCATTCTCAAATACCAGAGTGAAAAGATTCAAGAGCTTTCTGCCTACTGGGTTTCATTCTGAATGGCTTTGAACACTTTTGATTATTTATGCACATTTTTTTATTATTTTGATTGTTTTGTACCCTTTTTTATTATTTTTAACATTTGGGGAAATGCCGCTCCCCTCCCAGTCACTGTTTTCTATAGGAAAATGTGGGCTGGCATCCTGTTAGGTATTTACATATTTTAAACATACTTATGATCATGTAAATGTGAGTTTTCATTTTTTTTACGATGCTTATATTCTCAGGAGGGGGGCAGAGATATAGCTGTGTCTCTGGGACCACTGCACAGCAGATCCAGGAAAGTGTCCATTGAACAATGATCCTGGTGCACAATTTGTCCTGATGCAAAATGAGGAATGTTCTCAGTTAACTAGCATGCTTGCATACCATGTCAACAACATAGCTCTGCCATTGTAAAGTTAAGCCTTGTAGCTTCAGGTGCAGGATCTCATCCATGGATTTTTGTACTTCTCTTCACCCATTGATTTATATATCACAAATGCATTTTTCACAAAAAGTTGTGAAATGCAATAAATAAATGCACCACATATCAGTTCACTATTTTTTCAACCAGGTGTCTTGATGTGTTGAGACCACATTAATTACCATGGACCATTTGTCTGTGAATATTTGTTATATCCATATTTATTAATGAATTGGGCTTTCTAGAATTGTTACCCCACTGGGGTAAAGTGTAACCTATACTCAGCTAAATGGATCAAATGTTAGATTAGAATTCATCCTTCATCATTGTCTATGCAAATTAGTATTGGTGGATGCTCCAATCCAACCGCACATTCCAACTTCTGTTAGAGAAGTAAGTAAAACAGCGATATGAGTAGAAATGGCACTGTTGGAATAGTATCTTGAAAGTAGCATCAGCCTTATTATATTCTTACAATTCAATTATTTTTGTCCATTTTCTTATTAAGGCTGTTAACTCTATATCTTACATTTAGTAAGACTCTAGGGCGCGTTACAGACCGCCTGAAAACGGAGGTCTACCGCCGCCGTTGGTTGCTGCATCCGGGAACCGCAGTGGTCAAACCGTGCAGTTCCCGGACGCAACAAAAACAAGCCGCAAAAAGCGGCTTCTTTTTGCGCCCTGTAAATGGTGCCGCAAGTAGCCAATGGCGCACTCACGACATCATTTCCGTCGTGGGACGTGCAGATGCTATGCGTCCATGACGTCAAGATGCTGGTGCCTGTGTAGAATGGGCGCCGCCATTTTGTACATCCCCAGGACGTACTCGGGTTAGGGGCATGTGTAAAGGACGCCCTTTCCTAACCCTAGTACATCCTGGGGACGTACTTTACGCCCGTGCGGAACGGGCCTAGGTTTACCTCATCTAGTACTGACTACAGTGGCTTTTTGATATTCTCAATAAAATAAAGATGCAGGGGATTATTTTAGAAAATCTGTCCAGAGGGACAGGGAATTCTTCAACAGTTTCTCAAAGATGGGTGGTTGTTTTCCTAAGAGTATATGTGTTTCTTTGTTTGGCCACCATTTGTAGTCCAAGGCCTGAATTCCATTTCACAGAAGTTCTTGCAGTTTGGGTTATTTGTGTGGTGGATGAAATCAAAGACAAAAACTTGAGCCCCCCCCCCAAAGCTAGCACAGTTTAGCTCAAAACTCTAACTGTACAATACTTGGAAAACAAAGCCCTGTAAACAGTGGTATCATGCCTTACCCTATGTCAGGGCTGGGAAGTGTGTGGCTCTTCAAAGATTGTTGTACTGCAACTTCCACCATTGGCTATGATGACTAGGGATGCTCAAATGTGCAATCCAAAAACCCAGAAGGATAGTTCAACAACAACTGGGAGTGGGACACATAATTAACCCCACTCCACTGGTTTCATTGGCCTTTTGAGGAAGCATAGAGGTTTGGAATGGAACTCCAGTAAGTCTGGGCTCAGTCCCAGAGCTTGAAGTTTACCATCCCTGTTGTATACAACACAGTTATATGAACTCCCTGTTGAATATTGTGCATTATGTTGCCATTAAAGAAAAGCATGTTTGTGTGTAGTCTTTAAGATAGCTGTCTGAAGCTGACTCAAAACAAAATGAAAGTTTTGATTCATTTTAGTCTCCATGCCAGTCCTCCTATCATTAATCCTTTCTGATCTTATGTTACAAAGTTAGTTATGGAACATAGTTAAAAGAAATAAAATGGCTCCATATTAATTTTGTTACAATATGTAAACAATTGCAATAAGGAGAGTTTGAACAAGGAAAATTGTTTCTTGGGCAGTACGTTAACACAAGTTCAGCAGTATGCATATTACTTATAGCCTGGTCAGGTGTTGCTTTATGTAATGTAAAAGTAAACTACTTGAGATAGACCAGAAATGAGATACAAACTGGCCTGAAGAGATGGTAGTGTTGCCATGATAATAAGATAATGTCTGTATGCAGAATATAAAGAGACTATTATGGGCTGACCCCCCTCCCCCTCCAGTGTGTTACCATATGTCAACCAGAATTGGTGTACATATGGACAGAGGACACTCTCAACTGTAATCTATATCACAGGGACCAAAAATAAAACAGGATCAAAAGGCTAAAACATAAATGCTGTTTTCAGAGGCAACTTCAAAAACACAATAAAAATATTGGTGTTTTAATTAATGCCTTTACTGCACATTCTGGCATGAAAGGATAAAGAGTGGATTTGCAGGCATTTCTTTAAATCCTCTTCAGCTGAAAGGTAGGTGCAAATGGTTAGAGAAGTTAGGTTTTTAGCAAAAGGTAATTGGCTCATAGAATCATAGAATCATACAGTTGGAAGAGACCGCAAGGGACATCCAGTCCAACCCCCTGCCATGCAGGAAATCACAATCAAAGCATCCCCAACAGATGGCTATCCAGCCTCTGTTTGAAGACCTCTAAGGAAGGAGACTACACCACACTCCGAGGGAGTTTGTTCCACTGTCGAACAGCCCTTACTGTCAGGAAGTTCCTCCTAATGGTGAGGTGGAATCTCTTTTCCTGTAGCTTGCATCCATTGCTCCGGGTCCTGTTCTGTGGACTGGATGGCCCTTGTGGTCTCTTCCAACTCTATGATTTTATGATTACTCACCAGTAATTAGCAGTTATACAAGCAGGCACCCACCTGCTTTTGTGACCACCAAATCACAATATTTTCTGCTACAGTCAAATGTATTGCACTTCTCTAAAATTATAATAATTGGCAAATGTGAAAATTGCATCCATTTATATGAATTAATGAATGTGTATTTTATGGAAACCTTTATCTACTGTTGTTCTCTGTTTTAGTGATGCATTTCCTCTTCAGGGTTGCATGTTTGATGTTTTTTAAATGGTCACCGTAATTGTCAATATCCTTTTTAATCTGAAAGTGATACTGTAAAATGACACTGAACTATGAAAGGACAAATGGATTTTTATGACAAAGAAGAGGTGTTTCCTGAATATTAAAGAGCACTGGAGAGATCTGCTGCTGTTAATATATGTACAGTAACTTGCTGCCACAAAGAAGACTTAGATTTCTCCCCCCAGAGAGATTAATCTCCTTACTGATGAGTCACTGAAGCATGAACAAATATTCTTTGGACATGGTGCTTAAAATGGAAGGCCATACATCAAACAATGAAAGTGTATTATATTGAGACATTTATAGGATTGGGACATGTTAGCTGGCTGTGCACTTTCAAAGTTATGGGCTGAAATGATAATTTAAGAATGATGGCCATAAAAAGTAATTCCAGTGGCACTGGGTATAGAAAGATTTAATTTCTCAGTCATAGGTTTTTTTTGAGAAGGGGTGTATTACTTTTAAAGGCTTGATATTAGTATTACACTTTATCACATTTCTTATCATAATTCTTTTCACATTGCTTTATCTGTAATACTTTTCTCCAAGCAAGCAGAAGTTATTTTTTCATATTAACATATTGCAATGAAAGGCTTGTTTCATTTATTTTGATGGCCCCTCATGTGAAGGCACTCAGTACACATGTGTAGGCTTTTTTTTTACACAGTGGCTGAATACAGAGCTCTTGGAAGACATTGCCAGTTTTGGTGTTACCCCTATGGATTTATTCCTTTAGTCCAGAAGAAGAGGCTTAAAGAGTGGGCTTAAATTTTTGAATGAGAGAGAAAGACAGAGGGGGAGAGAGAGGTGGCCAGAATCCACTTGGCACAATATATTCATGCTTTTTTAAAGGGGTGGATTGGATGCATGGTTTGGAAGGTGTTGAATCATCTAGTGCAACACAACTGAGAGCTTGAAACGGTTGCTTTTAAAACTACAGCTTCTAGAATCTTCTAGCAAGGACAACCAAAGTGATGTAATCTGAAAACGTAAGTTTTCTAAACTCTGTCATCAATGCATAAGCACTTCTCTGAAGCAATGATTCTCTGAAGATCTTCTAAAGCAGTGAAACTCTGATCCTCCAGGTGTTTTGAACTTCAGCTCCCAGAACCTCCAGCCATCTTAATCCATAATCTGGGATTTTGGGATCTGGAAGTCCAAAACACCTGGAAGGCTAGAATTTGGGAATCACTGCTCTAAAGTCTTGTACAAGAGAGATCTCCTAAATTCTGTAGAGAACACTCATGTTCCTGAATAATTCATTCTCTGACTCCTCAGAACTGGATCCAATTAGGTTACATCTCTGACCTTTTTTGTGTTCCTTTTCTTTCTTTTCTTTCTTTTTAATATGATATATTTCAGAGGTGTCTCCAGGCAACTTTCCTACTTTGGATATTTGGCTCTTCCTCGAGGCCAAACTAGACTCAATATTCATAGTTCAGTATGAGTCCCCAATTTTAAAAGCCATTGCAGCTTACTTTCCCATAAGTATTTTTGTCCAAGCACTTTCCATCTCACCCAGACTATGTTCTGGTGGCAGAGCACATGTAGGTTGTAAGACATGAATACAGGTGTGTTTGCAATCTTTAACAATATTTCTTTATTATTTTGAAATCAAAATCCTCAATCTCTTTCTTTCTATATCATCAAGGAACAACAAGTACATGGAAGCCCACATATCAGCTCCACAGCCATTTTTTTAGGCTCTTTGTCTCCTGTTTGCTGACAACATCAGGGACAAAAATCACCTCTCTTTTCCAGAAGGAAGGAAAACACTCTGTTGTTCACCAGTTAAAATGGTTCTGTGGCATGGTCAGACACTCTGGCAACATCCTGAACCATAAAGAGCCTTTGCAGTGATGGAAAAAAACATGGTTGCTACTTTTTATTTATAGAAGCACATTCAGACCATGGTAGGTTAGAGGAAGCAGAGGAAGCACCTTCTCCAACTATATATGATGGAGGTACTCTCCTATTCAGGCCATGAATAGTTTGGGATGGGGTTCCAGTGCCACTGTGGAGTGAAGAACATTCAGTAGATTTCTTTTGTTAAAATATATTTTAATATTCTCCAAATGATTTTAGATATTGCTTCCTAGACTATGGAACATTTATAAAATTTGAAATGTGTATGTTTAGGTTTTGTTCAACCATTTGTTTTTTTTTTTTTTTTTTGTTTTGTTTTGTTTTTTAAGCAGGGAGACTGCTAGCTATGGTTTTATAAGAAGATAGACTGGTTTAATGACTTCAACAGACTGTGTTGGGATACGTGGTTATGCTGACATAAGGAGAAGAAATTATTAGAATTTGGTTTCAAAAAGGAACATAAGGGAATACATGAAATGCACGTCTGCCATTCTGGCTGAGTATTGTATGGAACAGAAGCTCAGCAGCAACTGGGATGTAGTGCAGTTTACAGGTCAGATTAGGAAGAATAAAAATGAGATCTAAGAACTGTGTCCATCCTGTCCCCCTCGATTTCTCTGTATCAATTTGCCAGCATCTAGTTTAGCCAGTATCTAGTAACAATAAGATTGAATTTTGAGAATGTTTTCCTAGTAAGGGACCCAGTAAGAGAAGGAGGGGAGTTGGTGGGGGGAGAATGATGGATGGCAGAACAAACATAGCTTTGAATGTGGCAGAAGATTCTCAATAAAGTATGCCCAAGAGGAACAACATTTTTTCTTATGTATGAAAGGAAAGTCACAAATGCAGCAAATAGAGTTTATGAGAGTTAAATTTCAACAATATCTGAAGGCCCACACATTCACCATTACTTCCTTAAAACAGTGTTTCTTTCCTGGAAACTCAACAGGGACAGATGGCTCTTGGACCAGCACTGGTCCCCAGACCAATCCTTTGAATGCCTTAATGTGTACATGTGATTGCTTCACCATTGTTCTGTGTTTATGAGGAAATGGTATGCTAGTAGGGTTGCCATAATTCTTACTATATGATGGGACAAAATGTAGGACAAATTTAGCCCCAAATGTAGGGCAATTGTAGGATAAAATTTAGCCCAAAATGTAGGACATTTAAGGTACTCCATTTTTCTTAAATGTTCTACATTTTGGGCTAAATTTTGTCCTACATTTTGTCCCAGTTTATAGTAGAGAATTATGGCAACCCTACATGCTATGAAGGAGAGTTTTATCCTAAACTTTTCTTTCATAGTCTGCCTTTTGCCATACAGGGAATTTCCATGGGGATTTTTTTTATATACATTGTCTTGCACCTCATGCAAAAGTGGTATCATTCATGGAAAGACTGTACTGCATGTGTGTTCCCCCCCCCCCTTACTGAATTATGCTTTGTATACATAGGTCTTAGCACCAATGAAACATCTTTTGTGAATAGTGTTCATTTAAGTAAAGGAATCCCTGATAATGAACAGTTGCAGCCATAAAAGCAAATCTACAGCTGTGGCTATAGAAGAGCATCGTTAGCAGTTTTTTAAAACAATATTCTTCAGCATTTTAAAATATTTTAATGCGTTCACAATCTCTTCTCATTTCAGTTGTTTCCAATCTGCTTAAATAAAGCAAAACAGACCAATATCTCTACTAATACTATGGCAATCAATTTAGAGATCTAGCATGTTGTATTTGTAACCTCAGTGTTTTTTTTTAACCACATGAAAATGAATTTTTGTCATCGTTTTTAATTGATCTGACAAAAGTGTTCACAGTGACTTGAAGGGTGCTGTTGGTTACCAAGACAGATTTTTATAATAATGAGTCTTTCCTGTGGGGGACTGTGAACTGCTAATTAGCATCTATGACCCAATATTCTCAGTAAATAAGAGTAATAGCTGTAATTTCTAGCTTTATGTAGGGTGGAACTGTAATATTACCAGCACTTTTGTTGCATTTGTAATTAACTAAGAGCAATTATAATAGTCAAGGAGTATATCCTAATGTGCCTAGGTAATAAAAAAAATGGAATGATGTTTGTAAAACTCATATGTTTCATGCTGAGTATAGTGATTTCATTCAGAGTGCTGTGATTATACACATAACCATTTTTAAATCCTCTTTTATATCTCTGTACATTCTTATCATTCTTAATGTTTATGGGTATCTATATTGCCCCCCCATCTTAATTCCCTGTGGTTCCCACCCCTGATGGTTTTTAATTAATATTTTGATTTCTGGGATATTGTAGAATACAAATGCTGGACATTTGGCCAAATCAGAAACCACAGGAGGCACTGGTAGGTTTTGTTTTCATCTGTTTAATTAAATGTTTTGCTCTTGGTCTAAGAGCTGGTTGAACTTTAAACCATGAGTCAAGATAAAATTGCTACATGTATCACATACAAAATGGAGTGATGTGGGTATTTGAATGGATGTTTTGCTTAGTTGAGGTTCTCTTGGGCTGCATCCACACTACAGAAATAATCCAGTTTGGGACTGCTTCAACTGCCCTGGCTCAATGCTAGGAAATTCTGGGAACTGTAATTTTGTGAGACATTTAGACTTCTCTGGCAGAGAGTTCTGGTGCCACAATAAACTACAATTTCCAGGATTCCCTAGCAGTTAAAGCATTTGTTCCAGAAACACAGGATTATTTCTTCAGTATGTTAATTCAAAAGCTCCCTCCTCATTCTTCTCTCCTGGAAACTTCATTTTAATCCAAAAATCTGCTCCAGGATATGTTTTGCCCAATAAATATGCCTGTTCACGACCCCATTTTGCTGTTACTTGAATTCAGACAGATTCTCTGTCAGGATCTTGTTTAACTCCTCAGAATTGCTAGCTAGTCCATCATCCACTGTTACCTTGCTGTGCCATTTCACTTCACAGTGTCGCTCAAGTTGGAGCCTTGCTTCTAGAATCAGTACAACATCACCCTCTGCAACCCCTTCAGTTGCAATCTGCTACCACCTATTATATCATTAGTTCTTAGATGTGTATGTTAGTAAGTGCTCCTATGTGAATGGTGATTCCCCTTGATTACAAATAAAACTACATTTGGACTTGCGCTTTGGAGTTCTGCTTATCAGAAGCGGTATACATAGGCCTGATCCCTGTTTTGAATTGCCAAGCCCTCTCAGTTGCTGTAACTGAGCTAATGAAATTCCCCTATTAGATATTGAATTGGGGTGCCCTCTCAAGACTCTGGTATTTTGAGTAGCACTCTAATATGTAACTGGGTATGTGTAAAGTTACAGAGTGATAGAGGATTCTGGCCAATATGTTTTCCTAGGCTCAAGTGGATGCCTAGTGTTATTAAGAGACATTCAAGAAGATTTGTAGATTTTTAAAAGAATATAATCCTACCATGCATGGCAGGCAGCACCATGGGCGATATGATGAAGTAGACCCAGTCTATTAAAGTTTATACCACAAACTTCTTTTTTTCAGTTAGCCTCAAAGGTACTATAATATCCCTTTGCATACTTCTCTACATCAGTTAGTTTTCAGAAAGTGTATCTGCATGGGCCATTTCTAACTATTAAGACACTTCTACAAGACCACCTCTTTGTATTGTTCTTTTCTGATAAGTCTTATGAATGCCTTACTAATGAATTAATATGATATAGAATTTTTTGTTATTAACCACCCTTGAGTAGACTTCAACTCAACCTTGTGAACAAGACTTCTCCAAGTCCCCCTGTCCTCCACTGCTCTGCTCAGGTCCTGTAGGCTCAGGCCCATGGCATCTCTGTTTGAGTCCATCCATCTGGCACATCCATCCCTCTCTTTCTGCTGTGTTCTGCCTTTCCTAGCATTATTGTCTTTTCTAATAAATCATGTCTTCTCATGATGTGACCAAAAATACAACAGCTTCAATTTAGAGAAAAGTGGTTTTTTGGCTTCCAGGGAGAGTTCAGGCTTGATCTATTCAAGAGCCCATTTGTTTGTCTTCTTGGCTATCCACGGTATCATCAGCACTCTTCACCACCATATCTCAAATGAGTTTATTTCATTTCTGTTTGCTTTCTTCACTCTCCAGTCCTTTCATCCATTCATGGTGATGGGGAATATGATGACTTGAATTATCCTCACTTGAGTGTTCAGAGTTTTATCTTTGCTCTTTAGGATCTTGTCCATTTCTTTCATAGCTGCCCTTCCCAATCCTAGCCTTCTAATTTCTTGATTGCACTCTCTGTTCTGCTTAATCCAAAGTATGGACAAATTATTGTAGCATAAAGGACTTGAGGAAAGTATACATAAAACAATTGCATCTTCTTCACCTTTTTTTTCTCTTTTGTACTATCAGCAGATTGAGCCATATTTTTTCCTGTTAACCAGATTGTGTAGCAGTGATTTTGTTGTTTACCTTCACAAAGCACAATTTTTAGTTCTTTAGAAGTCACTGGAAACAAGAGAAAAATGATGTCCCATGAGATAGTCTTTCTCTCCCCCCACCTTTTGTTCCTCCTTCTGTCTCAATCTCCTTCTTCCCCAGAGTCATATAATCTCTTTTGCTACCAAAACTATTTGTGTAGTGTTTCCACATAGCTGCCATTTCACCATTTTAAACTCTAGTTCTTAAAAGATGTGTCGACAATGCATTGTATTAGCATCTTCTGGTAATCAAATTGCAGGAAGACAGCTATAAGAGTCTTCGCTCATCCTGAATTGCGTAGGAAGCAGCAAATGTGGAAATTATGAGTAATGCAATTGATGGACTTCAAGCTTTTAAATATGAAGAACTCTCAACAATTTAGATGTATATGAGTTCAGAATCTAATAAGTAGTCAATACAATAGGTTTCAATGCAATATTTTATCAAGTACTCTGCCATGCTTTTCACTCCCTTTCGGTTTTATGAGCAGCATTAGCATCTAATCAGCAGACAAGTTGGGAAATTTTATTGTGACACATAATCATTTTTAGCTCATCATATTTCTTCTTTCATACTCTTCTGCTCTGGATTTACTCACAATGCACAAGCTTTCCAGGCTATTTGTCCTCCATTTATTTTTTTAACAAAATCCCATTATGGCAGGATGTTTATTGACAACTTATTTGTAGCATAATATTGCAGGTACTTTGTAAAAGCACCTACAATGTTAATGGACTGACTCTATAACACTGAATGGCCCTTTGAATGTCTCATGGTTTACAAATGTCTTTAAGCAGCATTGTCAATCCCAGAGTCTAGTGTAGATTTTACTGCTGCAGCTAAACAAAAACATAATGTTAGTTTATAAAACAGTAGTTACTACAATTCTTTTAATGAATACTTATAATTCTAAGCATTTTGTGACTTGGAGAAGGAAAAAAATATTACCAGAAGAGCAAATAAATAACATGTTTGCTTGGGTTTACAATGTGTTTACTGGTTGTAGAGAGATGTGAAATAGATTAAATAATTATTGTGGTGTAGTGGATAGAGTTTTGAGTTAGGACCTAGTACCATTTTGTCATGAAGCTTAGTGGTTGGCTTTGTTAAGACATAATAAAACAAGATGGCTCCTAAGTCCCACCTTATCACATCCCAATAGCAAGCCAAGATGCAGCATGAGAAAAGTGGATTTCTGCTAACCTCTCCACATGCCCTCAAAGCACTTCTCTTCTCTTCCTAAGGGAGATAGTCATAAACGTATGCTTCTTGTTGCTGGAAAAATACATTTGGCAAAAGGTATGCTTTTATAACCATCTCCCTCTGGAAGCAGAAATGAAGTATTACAACAGCATGCAGAGAGGCAAGCAGAAACTCACTTCTCTCTTGCAGTGTCTCAGCTTGCTTGTGACATGCGATAAGGTTTTAACACTGTTCCCCAACATCACCAAGTATTAGTTCATGAATAACATGCATGTGCCACCCAGTAAGTTTTTTTCTGAGATGTTTACAAATTACAAAATAGTCACAAATGTGAACCCCAGCTGAAATATTGTTACAATGATACTTCAGCCCAGGTTTAAAGTGAGATGCAGGAAGAAATGCTCCCTCTGTAAGCATCACCAGAATATACACTAAATGTATTGCAGCTGTTCAAAGACACAGAAAAAGTTGAGCATTGCCAACTGTGGCCATCCCCTTAAACTGAGTAAGCGAGGGTGCATCTACAGTGTAGAAATAATGGAGTTTGACACCACTTTATGTGCTATAGCTCCAGCCTATGTAATTCTAGTATTTGTACATTGTCTCTAGCCTTCTCTACCAAAGAGTGCTGGCCTCATAAAACTACAAATCCCAAGACTCTTTACAATTGAGCCTTGACAGTTAAAGTCATGTCAAACCGCACTACATCTACAGTGCAGATGCATCTGGTGTATGATTTTTCCACCCATTTTGGTGTGTGTGCTTGTTCATCTAAAGAAGAGACAATAGTAGACAAACTTAGTTAATGAATTTTAATATTTGCAGAGAAGCAAACAATGGGAAATTCAAATTGTGCAGTAAATGGCCAATTTCTAAATGCCCAATTGTGCTAATAACAATAAAGATTATGATGAAGAAGATGATGCTGAGATGGGGGTATTGAGTGGGGGGAGTGTATATTTTCTTTTGCTTTCCTCCCCTATCATAACTGTATTTCGCACTGACAAGAATGAAAGCGAATGAATGTATCTCTTGGATGCAGAATTGCTTTTCCATGGATGAGGGATTACTGATTGGCTTTTTAACTTAGGCTTTTCCAAATAGTTTTTCAGTTATTTAATTTACTCTACATGGAGCCTATTGATTATTCAAGTTGGCAGTCAATTTTATAGGGCACCCCGCTGTTTCTTTGCTTAATGTAGTCAATGATAGTAATTGCTTGATCAGTACAGCCCATGAAATAGGTTTTGTGTCTTTTTTTTTCTTTTTCTTTTTTTTACAATGCATTGATGGCTTTATCTGATGTAGTCTTGGCAGGGCCTGGGTTTTACAGCACTATCCCAAACTCCCAGAGGTCTCCAGATTAATGGCAATGGCTTTCAGTTGGAGTTGCTGATACAGCTCTCCAGAATGTATTCACACATCTGGCATGCCACACTTGGCACGGGTGCCAGCTTTTTGTTGTGCAGTTACCAAATGGCTCACCAGTGCCTAGTTAACTGTTTTCACTAAGGGAATGAGATAAAAAGCCATTCATGGAGATCTTGGCACCCTCTCTCTGTTCTCTGGTAATTACAAATTTTTAATTTTTCCATTGCACTTTTTATGGAGACAATTGACAATTAGAAACAACTCAGTGTGCCAAATATTTGTGCTGCGAAACATTTGTTTTTTTGGTCTTGTTCCCAAACTGATGGGGTTTCCCTGCAAAGTTATTGTTTCGGTTCCTTTCCACTAATTTAATAAGATTGACTATCTTTTAATATTGCTCTTATGCCCAGTTAAACATACCTAAGTGCACCAAAATTAGTGGGTTTAACCAATAGTAACTGGGCACAGGGCTTAATTATGCCAACAATAATAGTATATAAGGGTAACATATCTTCAAGGCTGAATATGGTGGTCAAATCATTCTGCAAAAAGGTGAATCTGTGTGGCTGAGATAATCTTTCAAAAGCTTTTTTTTTAAGGATGAGGCTTTCTTCTTCTTCTTCTTCTTCTTCTTCTTCTTCTTCTTCTTCTTCTTCTTTTTGCCTGCAATCCCAAATTTAACTGCTATATTCAGATGAAGACTGCCTACATTCAATTAGGAATTTAAAGAATATTTGCAAATTTTCCTATCCTGGACAAAAATTGTTTCAACACATTGAGACACCCTGTCTAACCTCCCCCCCCCCCCCATTATCTGCCAAAAGATTTTCATATTTGGGTCAGTGCAAAATAACCACTGCTTTTCTCTTCATTTTCTACCCTATTTTGTGGTGCTTTTATATTTTTCCAGAGGATTTTGTACAACCCTCACTCAACATTTTGTTTAAAAGTGTATTGTACTTTGTTGGGAAAAATGTTTTTTATGCAAACAAATTTTTTGTAAAATGCAGAAAAAAGCATTAAGATATTTTTAAAAAGAAAAAAAGTCTTGTAATTTCAAGCAGAGACAAGACTGTTGAAAATTTTCATTCTTATGTGTGAGAATGAAATAAAGATTTTATACATAGCACATGAGAGGTGGTGGGGAGGCACACTAGCTAGGCACATTTTTTTCTTGTAGTAGCCCTGCTGGATTCAAATTCAGTTGAACACATAAAAGGGGCTTTATGGATCTGCAACTGTGGACAAATTAGGGTTTGTACATGAGCAAGGCTCCTGATCACAAAGAATTCCTTAGTACACATAAGGCCATAGAGGCATGCAACTGTATTGCATAGGGGCTCACATATTCAACTGAATATTGGAGATGTAAATCTTCATAAATTATAGGCAAGAACAAATTATTTTACCAATTTTGTAACCTGGATAAGAAAGGATATCTTAACATAATTGAGACTGCAACCTGAATCCTATAGTCACTCCTATCTAGATTGACCTAATGAATCAGTGTAGAAAATGATTTTTTAAAACAGAATAAGTAGGTGGATTCTTGTCCTTCCAGGATTCAATCTCAGTGGGAAACCCATTTTCTATCTATTAGTCAAATACTTCCAAACATATTCAGGGGTAGCCATGTTGGCCATACAACAAAACAGAACAAAATTCAGCATCCACAGAAGATCCTTACCATTATTGGTCAATCAAAATGCAGAAAATGCATCATGCAATCTTGCAAAGCTTCACTGGCTTCTTCATCAAGCAAAGATGTAAAAAATAATACAGAAGAAAAAGTGAAGATGTTAGAACCACATGCTTACATTTTTGTGTCAAACATGAGTCTGTTGTCAGTTAACATAGTATTGAGGGATTTCAGTGCAAGGTGAGGCCATTCCTCCTTGGCCACATCAGGACCAGGGACAAAGAGCAATAAAAGACAGGTAATACAATTTCAGCTCCATTAGCAACAAAACAGTAACTTCATTTGAGATCCAGCTGTCCCTGTCCCATATGAAGCTAACTGTTTCTTTCTCAGGCACAGAATATTGGATTTCTTAAGAAGTCTCTATACTGTTACTTTTGGAAAATCTTTTAGGTGCTGTATAGATATAACTTGCTAATTGTAACTTAATGAAAGAGTTTACTTCTTCTTCTTCTTCTTCTTCTTCTTCTTCTTCTTCTTCTTCTTCTTCTTCTTCTTTAAGTAAAAACCTCAAAGAATTAAGGCCCAGTCTATTGATTCCTCTTGGTAAAGTTTTTCCTGTTGCAGCAAAATTAGTTATTTTCAAATCCAGGAAAGCTAGTCAGAGGTAGCCATGTTTATATGAATATGTTCCTGGAGTTGATGATATCAGTGAAGCTTTGAAAGCTTGCAGCATTTTTTGTATTTAATTTGACCAATAAAGATATCACTCTTTTGTGGATTCCCAATACTTTGAATATCCTTTCCATCTTTATTGAATACATGTTGGGGGCATGACAAGATGAGTAAGCAACCATGGGTGTGGCTAGAAGTAAATATGTGATATCTTCTCACATGTTCACTGTGTTGAAAGAAATAATAGAACCATGGACTTGTAATAGACCTCAAAAATTCATTTAGGTTAACACACTTCCAGTGCAGGTATTCACTGAAAAATAATCCATTAAAGCTCCAGCCATCTGAAGAGGGCCATTACTCCATATCAGATTTTTCAGTGGCTAAACCTGATAGTCATCTTCCACAGTTTATTCTTGAGAAATGAAAATCTTGATTATCCATAATAGAATTTAAGGCTATTTCTGCCTCTGACTTTCCATATCCACTGTATCTGTGTAGAGGCTAATTCATTTCTACATTTATATATTAGCCACTTGAAAACACCCACACATTTCATGGTTTACTGGACACTTTTCTCTGCTCAGGAACCAAAGTGGCTTGTATCTGACTTAAAACAAGATGTTGCTTTTTTAAAAAGTAGTAGAACATTTAAAAAAAAAATTCTATGAAAAAACAGCATTAAACAGTTTTAAAGACATTTAAAACCTAATGGAAAAGATAAAATTATAGCCCCATTAAAAGTCCTTTCTTCTGTATGAATTATGAACCAAAGGCCTTCCTATATAATAAGAACTTTGCCTGTCAGTGGAAAGAGAAGAGAGGAGCCAACTGAGCCTCCCATGGGAGGGAATGCCACAAAGTGAGAGCAGCCACTCTAAAGGGTCCCCAATAAAAATTCATGTAGTGGTGATGGGACAAAGGCAAGATGGGACCCTTGAAGATCTTACAGACATGGTTATATATGGAGATACAATCTTTAAAATAGCTTGGACTAAGGTTTAAAGGTCTCATAGCCATCCCTTTCAATTATCTCTGGAAATGGAAAGGTAACTAGTGAACCTCTTTCAGCAAGGGGGTTATGTGTTTCTTTTGTAACCAGAGTTAGGGAGCCCTGGTGGTGCAGTGGTTAAATTCCAGTACTTCAGCCACAATGTTGTGAGTTTGATCCCAGAGGGCTCCAGGTTGACTCAGCCTTCCATCTTTTTGTAGGTCAGTAAAATGAATACCCAACTTATTGGGAGCAATTGGCTTACAGGCTTTAAACTGCTTAGAGAGTACTGAGTTCACTATTAAGTGGTATAGACATATAAATGCTATTGCTATTTGTGAATCTACTCCAGCTTTCACTTTGAACTGTTCCCCTTTCTTTATCTCCAGCTGGTGGAAAAACAAGTGCCCCCAGAACTGCTGTAGTCATAAAGCTGAAAGAAGCAAGCTGAGCTGAACCCAAACCACTACTACTTCCTCCTCCTTCTTGAGCCTAAAACTAGTCTGTGCAGTGGCAGGACACAGCCAACACCTATGACTGGATTCTTCATCCTTTTGCTTAGTGATGATGGTGATGTGGTGCTTGGTTCTTCTTCCCAGCCGCCCAGTAAAAGGAGAGCTGGCCCACCTCTAGTCTGGGCATGCCTATCAAGCCTATGTGTCTCTGGCTTTCCCTCAGCTGTTCTCTTCAGGCCATGCCACTGTCTAGCTGAAAAGCTCCCTCACATAGAAAGAAAATAAATATACAGTGAGCCCTCCATACTCACAGTTTGTGTATCCATGGATTCAACCACCCAAGGCATGAAAATATTGTTTAAATGTATGTAAATTCCAAAAAGCAAACTCTGATTTTACCATTTCATGTACCATTTTACTGTGCCATTGAATTTAATGGGTCCACCAATTTTTGCGTCTGGTGTGTGTGTCCTGGAACCAAACACCAGTGGCTACTAAGAGCCCAGTATACTTAAAATGCTATCCCTCCCCATTCAATATTCCCATGGCAATAGAAGCCTCAACATTTCTTTAAGACAAGAGTTAACCACTCCCCCAAAAGTAAAAACCCACCCTTACCAATCCATTTGAATGTAAAGAATGAATTTCCACTCTTTCCACCCTTCCAAATTACTGTACTGTATAGCCAGAACCATTAATTTGATGCATAGTCAAAATAGTGGACTACACATCAACTCTATGGATTATTGGTATAATTTAGAATCATCAAAAGAGGGAGTTATTGAACTGTGAACCATCAAAAAGTGGAAGTAAAGATCCTTTAGGATCAAACTGCATATTATTTTAGTATTGCATTTAAAACATTGTTTCTCCTTGGACATGTTTCTTTCTGCACTTATTTTTCAATCTGAATTGTACTCCTATAGCCATGCGATGTAATCCCTATAAACTGGCCAAGAAATGTAATGAAATGTGCAACACAGGTGCATAAATCCACAGACAATATAATTGTAGAGTGCACACAGACGATTTACAATGCCTATGGTGACACCCTGCCAAAAATGTAAACATGTGATGAATTCTGGACCAGCTGTGTTGTGAACTGATTTTCCTCAGCTGAGTTTGACAGAGAGTCTGGACATGTGCAGTCCCTATATTAATTCATTTCTCTCCAGGTAGTAAACTCTAAATGCATAATGCATCTTTGGGTAGTAAAGGTCTACTGAGAAGACATCTGGAATATGCTATTTAAAATTCCTCCTCTTTCTTTAGCATCAAAATCCCAGTTACACTGGGAAATAATGCATGAATAGCATAGCTGTCCATGCAATATTAATAACCCATGTCCCTTTGTGTTTAGGATAAATAGCCTTAATAAAAAAAAATCTTACTGGAAGAAAATTACAGGAATAATACAGCTTCCCCTTTTTGTCCTTTAAACTGTATTATCATTGCATCCTCATTATCTTTTTGGTTGTTTGACACTTGCTCTTCACTTCAAAGGAAAGACTGCATTGTCTTGCATAAACGTTTTGTGGATAATGGGAAAATGTATTCCAGAATATATTTTATGAATTTGATTATGGGGATGTCATTGGGAAACAGAGAAAAACCAAAGCAGGGAAGAGATTTAGGAGCAGGTCATAGATTTGTAGTGTGGCTTTGAGAAAGTCAGTGTCTATTTCCATATTCACACATTCCATGAACAGGCATGGAGAGAGACCAATTTCTTTGCCAAAGTATACATGAGTATGAAAAGTCCCCTTCATAGGCACAGATACACTTCTTGCCTTCTCGTCAGAAAGCATGTGTTGCTCCTTGCATCCAGGATTCTCTATGGCAGAGAGAGAGGGAGAGAGAGATGCTCACATTTATGCAGATTGAGGCTCTACTTGCAACTTTAAAGTGAATGTGCATCACTTGGGGAGGGTGATGAATCCCCTCCAATCTCCTTTCCCTTGTACATGTTACTGAACTGTTCCTTCTAGAACTTTCAATAGAAAATGTTTACCTTTCATTGTTGCTAGAAAAGTGGGTCAGAGGTTCTAAGGGAGTAGAATAAGAAAAATAAATAATAATGGAAGGGCTCTACCAACATTCAAAGTGAGAGCACTTCAGCAAATTTTGATCCATATCAGAACTTGGAACTAACACATTACACATAATATTGCTACATATAATAAGTTAATTTGGAGATAAGGAAAGCAGAAGTTGCAATTTGAAACTAAGAGAAAAGCTGTGGAGAGAGCCATTGTATTGCTGCAACAAATAACTTCTAGTTAAATTTAGACATTACTTTAAAAAGGTATCTTTTTAGAGGTATTTTGATACATTCTTTCAAGTTTTAATCCTAAAGCATTTATTTATTTTTAAAGGGTACCTGAAAAGTATTTAGTTACATATTTACTTTATATCCCATCTTTCTCCTTATACAGCTTATAAGCAATTTAAAGTATTGAGTAAACCAGCAGGTAGCATTGCAAGTTGCTTTCCACTCACTGTAATACATAATGACAATGGATTACTTGTCAAAGACTGTAATGAGCAACAGGGCCCTGAAGGGCCCTTTTTGCCCGTCTGTATCCCGCCATTGTCTCTTTTTCTTGCTTATTTCATGATCTTTGCTTTATGATGTTGTATTGGGATGGCCTTTATTATAGCAACATTGAACTGCACTTGAGTGGATCAAGTTGGAGTAGCAGAGTCAAGGACATCCATGGTTTCACTTTCTCCCCCAAAAAACATGGGCATTTTAAGTAGAATTGAATCCAAATCTCTCATATTTCCAGGATGTTTCTGATTCTACACAGACAAAATGAACTGGTTCACTCCATTCTCAGGGTGCCCTGTCCTCACAAGAAAGTATTTAAGCCATGGTGGGAATGTGGACTGTCTTCACAACAAGAGGCCAGCTCCTCAATGAATCCAGCCAATTTCTACCTTAAGACAGATTCAAAAGATTTACATTTTTCTCCAGGTTTTCCAGGAAAATCCAGAACACTCCAGAGTGACACTGTATGGCTGTCTACATATGTGTCCCACTGTGCTGCCAAGTGTCACCGCTGCTGGCACAAGTTGTTCCCTCTGAGGTCACAATGTGGCACCTAGCCATGTAATCGATGCTGGACACCTCATTTTCAACCTCACAGGGAGTGACTCACACCAGCAGTGCTGGTGATGGGCAACACTTTGGGATGTGTGTGACAGATGGCCAGAGATAACAGGCTAGTGTAGACCTGTCCCTAGCTGTTTTAGGGCCCTGTTCTATTACTTGCTACAAGGACATGTTGGACCCCATCAACCAAAGGACTGTGATACTTTCCTCTGCTGTAGACTACCTGCTGCATGATTTAGCACCAACGAAGTATATCTTATATTAGCAATTTGTGTCACATTTCAAAATCAAGCAAGGTCTTGGAGAGACCTTGAACTACAACCACTTCCAGCTCAGAATTAGTCATGATAGCTAGCATGTAGGATTGCACCCTTAGAAATAGAAAAGAAATCAGCACATTCTAATTAATCACATGCTTTGAAAATATCATCTTTCAAGCCTGGTGCATGATTTCTGACAGTCTCTGACTATTTAATGGTGATTGTGATGCTTCATTATCACTAGCTCCATCATTCCATTAGAAATCTGATTGCTGTGTGTTAATTCTGTTTTTCCTAAGTTCTTTGATTCTGAGCTGAACCCCATACTCATAAGTAAGTATTTGTTTATGCAACTGGTGAATAAATTTGCTGACTGGCTTGCAGTCATACATATTCTAATGCAGCATCTGTCTTTGTTTAAATGGCATCTTACATCGAAAAGTGACTGTACAAATTCAGATTGCATCATGGTTATTGTGTCTTGATTGGCCTGCACATCCAATTTGCTCAGATAACAGGTGGTCCCTGCCTGCCCATAAAGATGAGCCTTCTCAATTTGTATAACTTATAACCGAACATACTTCTAAGAGTAGACTGGCAGAATCAGACCTCTACAGAGCTCCCCTCTGCAAACTGTGTTTCTTCATAGGCACGTATGCATCTCTGTTGTCTATAAATTATGCCATCAATGATGCTTAGCCTGACCTAATGATCCAGTAAGATTAAAAGTCCTAAGATGGCTCTAGAGATGTAGCAAGGTTGGCCCTTTGTCAGAGGAAAACAAATGCCATGAATAATGTCAGAGATGACAACAGAGTCCCATAGACCACGAATGGCTGAATAGTGATCCTCCATCACCTCCAACATTTTTATGAATGTTAGGGACATGATCCATCCCTACTAGCACTGTCAGTCCTGACTGGCAGCAACTCTTCCAGCTGTGAGATCTTCCTAGCTCTATCTAGAAATGTTGGGGGCTTGTTACCATCTTCACAACAACTATGGTCCAAAACACAATACAGAAATAATCCAGTTTGGGACTGCTTTAACTGCCCCGGCTCAGTGCCAGGGATTTCTGGGAACTGTCATTTTGTGAGACATTTAGCCTTCTCTGCCAGAGAGCTCTGGTGACACAATAAACTACAATTCCCAGGATTCCCTAGCACTGAGCCAGGGCAGTTAAAGCAGTCTCAAACTGAACTAATTCTGTAGTGTATTTTGGACCTATGTTACTGAGGTATGTTCTTTCCCAAGCTTTGTCTTAATCAAGCTTTAGCACAGGGAAGGAGAAAGTTGAAATTATGTAATTACCCTTAACTAGTTACTTTGGCAGGTAACAAAGGTATACAAAATAAACTCCAAATGTCATGTAACAAGCAGGAGCAAAGCTATTGTAGGCCCGGTACATACCGCCAATAAGCGCTGTACCAGGGCCGATTCTAGGGTTAGGGACCAAGCGGCAACTGCACGGCCCCTAACCCTAGAACGTAAAGGCAGCATAACAATGGTGGCACCCTGTATACATGGGCGCTGCCATTGTTACGTAAGCCACCCACAGCATCCACATGTTGCTGCATGGTGTTTATGTAATGAGTGTGCCAGTGGTGCGCTCGTTACACCGCTCCTGCGGCTTTAAAAGAACCCACTTTTCAAGGGTTGTTTTTCTGCCAGAAGGAAGCTGCATGGTTTGGCGACTGCGGCTTCCCTCTGAAGGAAAAACAGGTGCTGTCAGGCCACTGTTTTTCGGCAGTCTGTACTGCACCGTAATTACATTTCAAAAACTGTTTAAAATTTTTGATGTAACTTTCCCATCATTTATCTTTGGTGATTCCTAAGGGGTTTTGTTTTGTACAACTGAAAAGCTACAAAAAGACACACACACACACCTCACAGTTTATTATATGTTTAAGGAATGATGACCATGTGTAAAATTTTATTTTGTTCTGTTGAATTTTAAGTTAGATTTCTTTCAATAATAAATTTTGGGTTTTTTTTTAAAGCAATGGAAAATAACATAAAGTAGCAAATAGACAGTGAGGAGTTGTACATCAATTACTGTAAAGAACCATTTGCTCTCATCATTGCAACAGGTTACTTTTTAAACACTTCAACAAGTAACAGGAATGATTCACATCTGAAAAATAAATTTCCAAGCTGATTTGTTTGTCTATTCTGTGGAAACCATGGCAATGTCTCTATCCATCCAAGGGGATGAAGCAGTAGGGTAGCTGGATCTTTGGTCTGATCAAGGCCTGGCAATCTTCAGAAAAGTACCAAGCACCTTGGTGGGCTTGCCTAATGGTTGCAGGAATAGTTGGCTCTGTTGAGAGCCATAGTAGAAGAGAAGGCACCATTTTAATTTCCCACAATGCCCTAAGTTGTCAACATGGGATATTACAGGGAAAGAAATGCCAAGACTTCCAACACTGCTTTGAGCATTAGGGAATTTTGTCTTGTGTGTTCTTCGGCTTGAGCCATGCAGTAGCCATGTGGGGAAGGAGGGGATCTTCACAGGTTGAATGGTTTAGCCTATCCTTGGTCTGCCTGCAGAACTATGCTGAGCCATGCTGAATTGCAGCCAATAATTTGGATGGAAGGAAATATATCCTAGTGTAGATTACCATACTCAGCATGCTGCTTAGCACTTTCATTAAAAGTCAAGTAAGTCAAAGAAAGTTAAACTAGACTGTTTTGTAATTATTATAAAATATTTGCATCTCTCAATGTGATGCTTTGCCCCTTTGATTATTGTTATTTGTCCTTAACTTTCCTCTGCACCTTGCCCAATTAATCAGATGGCAATCACTCTTGGGGGCCTCCTGTGGTATTTGTATGGATCTGTAGCGTTTTGCAACCAGTCTGATAGCAAAAAAAAAAGAAAAACAAACAAACAGTGATCTGATATCGCTCCTGGAAATGCCTGTTTCTAACAAAATGTTAAGAATGATTGTTGTTTTATTTGTACTGCACTAGATATATACATACCCATTGTACATGTTTCCAATTAGTCCACAAAGCAATTCTGTAAATCAAGTTTGCTGAGGGATAATTGTGGCCCAAAATCCCATGACCAAGTAGAGATCTGTGGTTGAGTCTCCTTGTTACAAGAAAAATACTTTATATCGGTTTTCTCTGATCAGTTGTAACTGTAAAAAATGGTTCAAAGGTTGAAAGGAAAAAAATGGTTGAAGAAAAAATACAACAATTACTGTGCTGAATTTGCATAATTAGAATGCAAAGTTTGGTAATTTGCATAATTTGAATAATTTGCATAATAGACAAATGACAATGCCAGATTTGAGGAGGCGGAATATGTCAATGCTAAGGATGCATCTACACTGCAGAATTAATGCAATTTGACACTGCCATGGCTCAGTACTATGGTATTTATGAGCTTTATAGTTCTGTGAGATATTAGCCTTCCCTATCAGAGAGTTCTGATGTGACAACAAACTACAGACCCCAGGATTCCATAGGATGGAGCCATGACAGTTAAAGCAGTTTCAAACTACATTAAATCTGCAGTGTGGCAGTATCTGAAATGGGAGGTGAGATTAGGACTGGACTGTGCATTAAATCCCAATCCCCAATATATATTGGGTTCATCTTTGGTTTGATTTTGAAAAATGACTGTATATTCCCACTTTTGTGGCTAACAATAATTTAGGAAGAGATTGTATTTTATAAATTCTCCAGAAAGCCTCAAATCAATTCTCTGTCTCCCCTCATGGAGGATGATGATTTTGGCACCTCAACTATAGAACTCTCACATATAGCTTGCACCTTTTTTGTTCATTTTAAAGTAATACTGTGACTTGTATGGCTTAAAAAAATACTCACTTGAATGGTGGGTATGGAATAAAAGAATTGAGCTCATTTGGGGGGTTTAAATAGGCTAATGGGATATTAACTTGATTGAGAGGTTGGCTGAGATCTAAGCTATAATCACTAATAAATAAATAAATAAATAAATAAATAAATAAATAAATAAATAAATATTTTATTTCTATCCCGCTTTTTGCCAGGCAATCAAAGCGGCGTACAACAGGTTAAAATACATCCATATATACATAATGCCCCCCCCTTAAAACAAGATTAAACAATGTCAGATTAAAAACTACATATTAAAACTGACTAAGCTAAATAAAAATCATCATGGGCAGAGTCCACTGGACGGGAAATCTTATTTGTGGCCGAGCATTTTATTCCGGGAAGGCTTGCCGGAAGAGATCCGTCTTAATGGCCTTTTTAAAGCTCTCTAGATTGGTAATTTGACGGATCTCGTTTGGCAGGACATTCCATAAGTTGGGAGCAGCTGCAGAGAATGTCCTCTGGGAGGTCGCTGTCAACCTGGTTTTTAAGGGCTGTAATAAATTCCTCCCAGAGGACCTGAGTGTATGGGGCGGATTGTATGGAAGCAGGCGATCCCTTAGATAGGTTGGGCCCAAGCCATGTAGGGCTTTGAAGGTGATAACCAACACCTTGTACTGTGCCCGGAAACTGATAGGCAGCCAGTGGAGTGACTTAAATATTGGTGTTATATGGTCACTCCTTGCTGTTCCTGTGACCAACCTGGCTGCCATATTCTGTACCAACTGGAGTTTCTGGACTAGGCACAAGGGTAGCCCCATGTAGAGCGCATTGCAAAAATCAAGTCTTGAGTTACCAGTGCATGTACTACAGTTTCGAGGTCACCCTGTTCCAGGAAAGGGCGCAGCTGGCGTATCAGCCGAAGCTGATAGCAGGCGCTCTTGACCGTCGCATTCACCTGATTCCTCATCTGAAGCAACTGGTCAAGAAGCGCCCCCAGACTGCGAACACATTCCTTTGAGGGGAGCGTGAGCCCCTTTAGGACTGGAGGTTGCAGCCCAATCCCTGGTTTGGGGGCCCCTACCGTAAGTACCTCCGTTTTGTCTGGATTCAACTTGAGCTTGTTTTCCCTCATCCAATCCATTACTGCCTGAAGACACTGGTTGAGGGGAGGGATGCCATCTGTCGTTGTCACTGATGACCGGGACATGGAGAAATCACTGAAATATCTTGGTTGAGATCTAAATTATAATCATCTTTTGAAATTTTGGTATCTTTCTCTTTGAGGCTGTTATGAGTTCTTTCTTCAAAGGCAAAATATAAAAGTACAAACAAACAGATGAGTGTGGGTAGTAAAAAGCTTGCCATTACGTCATGAAGGCTTTGCTTTGCTAATCTAAGGCCAGAGAGGTGCTGCACAGTTTTGCCTGATCCGTTTAGCAAATGATTTAGCCCTGAAATGTTGTGAAGTTTTCTAATATTTATCCTCCACTTCACCCAACCTGTTTAATATGTTTTGTTTTGCTTTTTGAAACAAACAAAAAAATCTTGAACTATTGCTATTTTTCGTTTACTTTACAGTTATGTAAATCATCTGTGGTTATTTTTTTATTTTATTTTCTTCACATTTGGCTGTAAACCTGACTTTGCACTTTCTTCCTTGACTTTCTTCAGTAATTGTTCCAAGTCTTTGCTACTTTCTGCTAGTAGTAGAAGAACTGGCAGAAGTAATTTCAGAGCCACTGGCAATAATATTTGAGAATTCTGGGAGAACAGGAGAAGTCTTGATGTGTATATGTGTGTATTGAAATGATTCATCAATTAAAAGACAGTTGATCAATCATTTCCAGCTGCAAGCCTATACATACCCACTCAGGCATACATTACATTAAATTCAACAGAGTTTATTCCCAGGTAAGTGTGTATAGGATTGATGCTCAACAATCTTTAATTGGTTGGCTCCTCTTGTGTCATGGGCAATAATCCAAATATAGAGTCAGAGCAAACTGAAATGAAAGGGCCTTGTCAATGATCACACATAATTAACTCACACTTCATTGTGGGCATGGGATTTAACCATGGTCCTCAGACTTACTTGTAATAAACATGTTTTGCTGGACTCTTTTCATCAGTGCCCATTCATGGTTCTCTGGAGTTCATTTGTCAAAAAGAAATGAAGAAAATGAGACACTCTTATGCATATTTTTATTCCCTTTTCCATCTCTACTTTTGGCGTACTGCTATTGCATGTATAGTTTGCCGTGAAACAAATGGAGGCAGGTCTTCTACCCATGATGCACACTGTAAATCTCAGGACTCAAATTTCTCCCCTAAACCCCTCATCTTATATGCAGCCTAGTACCTTCATTCAAGTCCTAATTAGACTAATATGTCCAATCCAGCTCTGATAGGGGTGATGGATTGACTGATGGGAGAGATGGAGGTAATTTTTCTCAGCTTCTCTTCAATCCCATAGGCATGTAGTATTTGACAGATTGGGCAGAGCTGCCATGGAAGAGTCTGACACAGATGGTGTAATTAGAAAATGCGAAGTGTGAGTGTGAAATTTATCTTTGATCAGCACCTCCTTGCCAGATTGCCATTTATGTTAATATGATGATGGCTTCTTGGAGATAGATAGAAGCAAACAGCAGCCTTGAGGAAGGAATGGAAGACTGTTCTCTTACAATATAGAAAAGGAATATTTTCTGTCTTTTATTCTGAAACTCTTTGGGGGAGGGGGTTTGAGGAGACTGAACATTTTCACAAAAGGAAAGCAAGTCTGATTTGATTTAGATCTCATACATTCTTCTGACTATACTCAATATGGTGAAATCATGTTGCCTTTGTGAGAAAGAAAAATAGATTAATTTTAATAGAGAATTAATTAAAATATCAATTATATGCAAGTGCATATGAAGCTAGTGACTGACTCATTTCTAAAGGTTTCATGTAAAAGGAATATTGGCCAAAGAAATACAAAGAATCTGGAAAAGTTTGTTGATCAAAACATGAATAGCTTGAGATATTATCTTCTTACAAATCCAAAGATTTATTATTTTTTCTCTTTATATAGTCTATTTCTTCCAAGATTTTTTTCCTTCATGAAATACAATAATTGGGTGAAATAATATCTTGAAGAACTGCAAAGTACAGACTAACATGTCTTATCAGTTTTCAAACACCTTTCTTATTGTCTCCATACAACAACACCTACGTTCATGATTGCGAGAGTGAACAAAAGTACCATGCAGGATGCATGATTGTAAAAAACACAAGGCTACAATTTTTTTTTAGTTCTGCTGTCACTAGTGTTGGATGAACTGCCCTCATTGTGATTAATGGTATATCACGCTAAAGACAGATTCAAAGAGCAGCTCTTCTATAGTCTGAGCTTTCAAATCATGGTCAGACTGGTAATGCATGCATATCTTCAGGATCAATGCACTTAGTGCAATGTGTGTTTTCTGCCTGGTTCCTATTGTTTTCTGATTGACTCTTGTCATGTACTTTGCAGGAGCTGATGGAGCTGAAATTTGAAAGGCCTTAGTTTTATATGGCTACCACCACATGATTTTATATGGCTACCACACTTGCCAACTGTCATCTTCTGGCCTGGAGAGAGTGAAAAGACTGGCCCAACGCCATCGGGCCCGGCCTCAATTAAGAAGCAAAGCCCTCCCTCCAGTCTATCTGTCTTGTTCTAAGCCTCAGAGGGAGAAGAACTGCTGGACCTGATCCTCTTCCTCACCACCATTTCCTTCTCCTTTTGTGTCATGTCTTTTTAGATTGTAAGCCTGAGGGCAGGGAACCGTCTAATTAAAATAATAATTGTAAGCCACTCTGAGAGCCTTTAGGGCTGAAGGGCGGGGTATAAATACCGTAAATAAAAATAAATAAAAATTATAAGCCATTGCATCTGCAGGTTCTTGAACTAACCCTATCTACCTGGGGGGTCTTCTGGGACTGGAAGGAAAACAACATGAAATCTGGTTGGGCTGAAAGCCTGAAAGTAGTGCCCAAATCAGCAAGACTGAAAGTAAGAAGACTCAGAGGTGAAATAGACTCCCCTGAAGGAGTGGCTTGCCATCGCCCCTTTGAGTGCATGACTGGAGCCACAGCAACCACATGTTGTGGCCCAATCTGGCATTTTTCCAGACCAAAAATAAGTGGCAAAATTCTGCTTCTTTTTGGCCTGAAAAAAGGGCTCCCTTGCTACCACCGTGGCACTTTTCTCCATTCCTTTTGGCGTGTGGCATGTGAACACCACACCAAAGGAGCACCCTAACTCTGTTTGCCACATGGTCAGGTAGGAGGCATGATGGGGTGTGGCGTCAGGGCATGTGTCGTCCAAAAACCACACCTCCATGCCACCCCCAGTCTCTACAGCCTGTCAGTTAGCTGAAGGACTATATCAACACATATGTGCCTGCCCAGGTTTTAAGACCAGTGAGAGAGGCCCTTCCTCAGTCCCATGACCTTCAAAAGTACATGTTCTGTTGATTTGAAAGGGGCCATCTCAGTAGCCCCTCTGAGATTGTGGAACACTTTCCTACAGAGATTACATTAGTCCCTAACATATGCAGCTGTGAGTTATCAGGCAATTGGTCTTTTTGCATCCTGGCATATTCCTGTACACCTTGGTTACTCTTTGGTCCTAACATTTGGCTTGTTTACTGCTCCTACATTTGGGTTTCTCCTTCACTCCTGTCTGGCTCATTATTAGTCTTGGAAGCTGACTTTTTCCTTGATCCCTTCTGCTGGTTTGTCTTAGCCTATTCTTTAATTCTTTCTTCTGCTTCCTAGTTTGGCTTGTGGTCCTGAATTTTGATTTCATCCCATGGCTTCTACTTTCTAGCTGCCTTTTAACTTCAATATGCTGCCCACAGGGAGTAAATAAGGGAAGAAAGCCAGTAACATCTGGACATCCACAAACATGTTGCTCAGTTATACCACCCATGCAGACTGTACAACTGCAAAAAGAAGAGACTAGAGTTGTATTATGGACCATCTCATTCCATGTTTTGGCAGAATCAACTAGTCCTTTCCTCCATAACTGGTGGCACAGCTTCCTGATGTCACTGATGTGTTGAGCATTTCCCTGTTAACATAGTGAGACACATAGAGTGAAACGAATATACAGCATAAGTATATTTGGCACAGCACAAGCTGTACTACAAGCTGTACTACAAGCTACAAAAGGAAGATGAGAATTCAGCAGGAGCAGCCATATATCTCTCAATACACAACATAACAACTTTGTATTTTTATAAATATATGCAAATGTACCCAAAGTTTTCAGCAAATATACACAAATATATGATCCACTAAATTTCTTCATCAAATAACTTAGCATGTAACATGGAATAAAATAACTAATACTTCTCTATGTGAATGTGTCTTGTCTCTGCTGAAATTTAGTACATTCTTGGAAGAAAAGAAGGATAAAATAAATCCAAAATTAAGTATTTTAATTCTACCAACACATATTTAATCCATTGACTCCCTCATTGAAATGGGGCTTAGAAATAAGCAACTCTGAATGGATTACAGCCTGAGGCCCAGAACAAATGGGCCAAATGAAACAGCTTCTGAGTATTTGGGGGGGGGGGGGGTGACGTTTACATGATGTATGCCCTCAAAGCAGCCCAAAGCCTCTCTGACATGGTGCTTTGGTCCTTTGGAATGGAACAAAAAGAAAGTGGGATAATTCAGCTCCTGGCAGAGTGGCTTGGATCCTGTGGCCATAGCCCACTTTGGGAGCAGGCCATGCGGTCACCACAGTCCTGGCATGCTTGTGGCTGGAGCAGTTTTCCACCCATCTGTTCCAGCCCTGAATCTTCTTCTTCTGAAGAGAATTCAGGCTGCAGTTCAAGACTCCAGTTATGTGGTTCTTTGAGTCATCAGCTTTTCATTTAGAGCTGCACAATAAAATTAAGAATACAATGTTAAATTAGCAATGCTTGTATTCCTGTACTCATTAACTGTTAGTTTATAGCCTCCCTATTTGGTAGGGGTTCTTTTATCACACTTGCTTTATTCCTCGATCAGTTTTGCTGTCGTTGACTGCCTTTCAGTTGATTCCAACTCATGGTAACCCTGTGGATGAGACACCTTCAAGAGTCCTAGTCCCCCACTGCTCTGCTTACATCTTATAAATTCATGCCCGTGACCTTCTTAATAGAGTCCATCTATCTAGCATGTTGTCCTCCTCTCTTTCTACATTTCTCACCTTTCCTAGCATAATAGTAATTTCCAATGAATCATGTTTTCTCATGATGTGGTCAAAGTATGACAGCCTCAACTTAATCATCTTGGCTTCCAGGGAAATGTCTGTCCTTGATCTGTTCAAGGACCCAGTTGTTTGTCCTTTTGGCTGTCCATGGTATCCTCAGTATTCTTCTCTAGTACCAAATCTCAAAAGAATTGATTTTCTTCTTATTCGCTTTCATTGTCCAAATCTTCCATCTGTACATAGTGATAGGGAATACTGTGGCTTGTACAATTCTAACCTTAGTGCTCAATTGTATATCTATCCTCTTTAGTAAAACTGTTTTTATAAGTTTTACAGTAGACTAAGCTTGGTTTTTTTTTCCAGCTATAGGTTCTGTATGAAGAAGTGTTTTGAACTGACTGTTTTTCAGCTTCTGGCTTGCCAAATGATTATTCTGCTCGACAGATTTACTACTATCTCTCACATTTTCCAATGGTTAATATGAATATATAATGTATAGAGATGAATATCCACTCTAGAAGAGATATAGATGTAGATATCTAGATTTCAGATAAAATAATGCTTATCAAATCCACATACAGTCCTTATCCATGGATTCAAGCATCACGGTTTGAAAATAATCCAAAAAGATATGAATTCCAAAAAGCAAACCTTAATTTTGCCATTTTAAATAAGGGATACCATTTTACTATCCATTGCATTCAGTGGGATTTGAACATCCTTGGATTTTGGTATTGATGGGGGTCTTGGAACCAAACCCCAGCGGATACCAAGGGCCCACTGTACATTTGTATATATGGTTTTCAGGTGCAAAGCTTTGTGATTCAATCTAGTCAGCCCTTTACCCTATTTTAGTGAGCATTTTGTGGGAAAGGAGGCAGATGACACTATGGCAATGGGCCTGCCACACTGATCAATTTTGAATTGAAGATCCTCATCATGACAGCTTCCATAGCCATACCTTCAAGAAAAATCAAAAAGAAATAGGGAGCTGTATTGATCTCTATTAGCAAATCAGTTCGTTCAATTTTTGTCTACACTAGGAAGACAACTTGGAAAACTTACTTTTTTGGAACTTTTTTGTTAAAGCTCTGACCATAAGCTGCTTCCTTTTTTGTAAAGTCTATTGTTTAAACATCCTATCAAAAATGAACCCAATGAAACTCCTTAACAAATGGTTTTCCACATTGTAGTTTTGTAGGGATACAGAAAGAAAGAGGTTAGTTCTGTTTGTCCTCAAAGTCATCTTCCAGAGAATCTCAGGTTTCTTTCTCTTTTTTTCATTGAAAAGTTTAGTACAGTATTGTTTATTATGACTGGCAATACTATCCCAAGGTTTCAGGCAGGAATCCTTCCTAGCCTTCCCTGGAGGTGCCAGAGAATGAACATGGGACTTTTTGCGCTCAAAGCCTGTTCTCTACCACGGAACATTTGTTGCATACCTCCTTGTCCTCTCGTATCCCTAGAAGAAATGGGAAACAAATAAGTAGAAAAATAGCCAAACAATATGGAGAAATTATTGTCTTAGTATCAGAAAAAAATGGGGTGTAGGGTTATATTTTCTGGCTATGGGGTTTGAGCTGCCTGGCTATTGAATATTACCTTATCATTAATTTCATACAGCTGGGCAGAAAGAAGAAACTGAGGCATGGAGGTCAGCTCAAGGTCACCTCTTAATGGAGCTCCTAAAGATTGGCTCTTCAAATCCTTTTCTTTTGTCTATCAACTAGAATCATCCCAGAGGAGGAGAATCATCATCATTACATCATATTGGGACAGTTCAAAAGGTTTCAGGTTACCCACATTGTGACACAGTTCATTTTGTTATAAAGCTTCTCAAAATGCTCACATGGATGGTGCTAATTTTCAGGAAGGTAAATTAGCATAATTAATGACCAGCCAAATTTGGGGGTAATACAGTATGTAATTAACATTAGAGAGTTCTGTTGTACCACCTGCCCCCACATTTCATTGTTGCAGTCTACGAACTGTACAGGAGGCTATTTTCCCCTTTGCTGCACTGAGCAGAAAGCAGCTTTCTTCATCAGAATAAGCCATTAGCTGTAATGGCATGTAGGTGTAATGGAATGTGCTTGAAACATCTGTGCTGAGAGCAGGGGAGAAATTGCTGCATGCAGTCGTAGGCCTTTGGGGAGCTTGATTAAGGATTGCTTCAGAGAACTTGAGATCTGGCTTGGGATGCAAAAAAAGAGAAGAAAGGAAAATAATGCTAATAGATTTACGGATGTACTGCAGGGAGAACAAAGGATTTTAATTTTTTTTTAACTTCCCTTTATTGCTCTTATATTGCATCTGTTCTCTGTTGGGCTTTGACTTAATGAACTGATCTGGAAAAAAATGTAGCAGAAAGTGCAGTTTAGCAAAAGAGATTGTGGCTGTATAAACATGAAAATAGCTTGTTTTTCCCCCTCGCCGTCTTTGATGGAATCTTCATTAACCAAAATAGACCCATGCATTCATATTATTCCACTTGATATTGGCTGGCATCTCTGAAGTGGATCTATAGCCATTATTTATTAATTTTTTTTGTTAATAACAGCAACATTAACACCTCTATGTCAGGGAAAAGAAACCTCATGAAAAATTTTCCCTGGCTTTTTTGGAAATTTGTTTTTAACCTGCATTGTTTATTTTTAGATGGACAAAATAAAAGAAGTGATTCAAGGTCATCATATTCTTTTTTCCTGCACATTGCAATTTGAAATCTTAATAATAAGGGAGACTGCATTTGGGGTAATGATTATTTTAGCTTGATTTCATTACCTCTCAAATTGATTTTTTATAACAACAACAACAACAACAACCCAACAATTTTAAGTTAAGGAAAAAACTATAACTGTTTTGCTTATTTACAATAATAAAATTGTAAGTTTTGTGAGATACTTCAAAGTGGGAAAGGTCTGATCAGTACATGGAGCACTGCAGGATAGAAGTAATAATAAATCCAGCACATATCCGATGATTTTTTTTTAATGTTTAGCTCCATCTTCTGTTTTCTAATTATAAATAACAAAACCCTGTTTGCACTAGCAAACATCCATCTTCTTCTTCCATATGAGTTGCTGCCAAAGAAAAGGGGTGGGGACGAATCATGGCATGAAGTTTAAAATATGTAGGAAGGCGAAATGTAATAAAAATGCAAAAGCTAATAATATTATAGCAACTGCCATTGTTTACAATGTAGAACACCTGCTGTTAAAAAAAAAAGTAAAAAGGACAAGAGGAAGAAAAAGTAAAATCATCAAACTGTTCCTAAGTGGAAAATCTGGGCACTCTGCCAAGTTTGCTATGTTTTTCAGGTGTACTGTAAATAGGAACAATAAAAGGTGCAGAGGAGGAAATCAGAACTGTTAAATCTCAGAGACATGAGAATATTAAGATGATGTTACTTGAAAGAAGAATCTTGGGCACCTTCCAGATTTCTTGTGCATAGAAACATCCTGTGTGTGGAACATTTTACCATTATATAAAATGGGAGAAATCTAATTATACCTTTTTTTAAAAAAAAAATCTACTTGATTAAATTAACCCCACATAAGCAGGCGAAGGAATGGAGGTGGGGAGGTAGACAAGCTTGAAGCATCTCTCAGGACCTCCCTGTTGTCAGTTTCTGTTTAGAGGATGCACAAAGAATATTATAGCAAAGGGCAACTGTCACATACATCCAAGAGGCTTCTTTCCTTTTCTTCCTCAATGGATTTCCACAACTGGCCTTGCTAAAATGAAATATTATTCCCCCAACTGGAGAACTGATCTTTTTGTGAGTCAATTTCTGGATGTATTGTTATCCCAATTTACAAAGGGTGTAAGACATGTCCTTATAACAAGTCAATCTACCAAGCTAAGCATTGCCTACACAGTAGCTGTTTCATATCCCAGGGATAATGCTATCACAATGCCAGTGCAGCAATAATTGTGCCACTGCCTCCCCGAGATGCCAACTCTGCATGGCCCCCACCATGGAGGGGGAAGAAGATGATGACAGTGGTGGCAGTTGCAGTTCTAGTACCTTAGACAAACCACCAAAAGCAGAGTTGTCAATATCTAGTGGCAAGCTATCTTCTCGATGCCATGATATACACAATTTCCCCAGCTCCTAGGACCCCTTTGGGAAATGGCCTTCATTCCTAAAACCCCTTGGGGAAGGCATTCAAAAAATAGTGAGCCACTCTGCCAGCCACAAACGTCAGGAATACACTCTTCCAGAACATGGCCACATAGCCTGAAAAACCCACAAAAACTATAGTGAGCCACTCTGCCCTGCTGTCTCCTCTTTCAATGGCAGGGACTATGAAAGCCACCATCATTATTGTGTTCATTAGCCTCCCTTCCTCTTCTATTCATAGTGGGAAGGTTTGGATGTGCCACCACTACTCTTGCCATCTGCTGTTCCTTTTCTAGGAGATGGGCTAGTTTCTGGTTGTTTTGCCAAGCCTTCCAGCAAGTAGGGAGCACCCCATGGGACTGGGGCAGTGGTGCTTTGATTCTCATAGTGGCAGAGGTTCAGGCAGCCCTGGCTCCTTCCTGGCCCTACCTGAAAGTATCTGACATAGCGGCTAGGACCTTATTTATGCAAAATATGTACTCTGTAACTAAGATATA
>NC_056525.1:217394214-217450624 GCF_019175285.1 Sceloporus undulatus | reverse complement strand
AGTCTTAACCTAATTTTTCCTATAGAATAATAATAATAATAATAATAATAATAATAATAATAATAATAATAATAATAATAATAATAATATTTATTTGTATCCCGCTTCTCCAAAAGATCAAAGTGGCTAACATAAACATCCATAAAATACAATAATCACTTGTTACCAATGTATCTCAAACCATCCCTAACCCTACCATCCACAATAAAATACAATTAAATTACTAAGCAATTGGTAAAACAATTATTAAAAATATATAAGGCAGAGGCAGTTAGGGTAGTTGTAGAATGATTAAATATGAGGTTATTAGAATATTAATTGGGGAAGCCTGCTGGAAGAGATATGTCTTGATTGCCTTTTTAATGCAATCAAGACTAGTGATACATCAAATCTCCTCCGGCAGGCTATTCCATAATTTGAGAGTGACGGAGGAGAAGATGCTCTGGGTAACTGCAGCCAGGCTAGTTTTAGCTGGCTGCAGCAAGTTTTTATTAGAAGACCTCAATGTGCGGGGCAGATTACATGGGAGAAGGCAATCCCGTAAGTAGGCTGGACCTAAGCCATAAAGCTGGAAGAGACCACAAGGGCCATCCAGTCCAGGCCCCTGCCATGCAGAAACACAGAATCAAAGCACCACTGACATCCTCTGTTTAAAAACCTCCAAAGAAGGAGACTCCACCATACTCCAAGGGAGTGTGTTCAACTGTCAAACAGCTCTTACTGTCGGGATGTTCTTCCTAATGTTGAGATAGAGTCTCTTTTCCTCTTTTCATGCCCTTGATTCCTGAATTCCATGTATCCAGTGATTCCATGTATCCAGTGATCCAGTGATTTCCTCTTTTCATGCCCATGATTCCATGTATCCAGATCTTGGAAACTGTGGGCCCGTACAGACAGGCCAAAATAAATCTGCTTTGGGTCACTTTGGAGGTATGCTGTTTAAATGATGCATGCATCCTAAGAGGCCAGAAGCTGTGCCAAAGGACTAGAGTGCAGGTTTGGTGCAGCTTCTGGCCTCTTAAGATGTGTGTGTCATTTAAACAGCATACCTCCAAAATGACCTGAAGTAGCTTCATTTTGGCCTGTCTGTACAGGCCCTTTATTTCAGATGAGTAAACTAGATCTCCTTAGCACAGAATTCTAAGTATCTCACCTCATCCCAGATCTCCTTTGGATGGAGCCATGGCAGTTAATGTGAGATCAAATAGATATCCAATTGGTATAACTATGTAGTGCAGATATAAAGAGGGATGTTTACATTCATTATTTCAAGAATAACCTGATATTATATATAAAAAAGATCCTTAAACAGGTGAAACTGAGGTAGAAAAATTAAAATGTCCAACAAGGAAGATTCTTATTGCTTAGCTAGATGGAATTTTTAGCTCCTTTTCAATAGTTCTAATGCCCATGGGTGGGTCTCTTATGCCCATTCAAGGGAGCAAATAAAGATTAAATGTAATGTTCAACCCTGCACCATATTTAGAAAATGTCAGTATCATCCACAAAGACCAGCAATTTATATGTATTATTCTCTCACAAAGAAATATTCTTCTTGAAAATCTGCCAAAAAAAGGTGCAATCTATGAACGCCATTCTTCATTAAGTTTCTTCTTTCAGTCAGCAATGAGTAATTTCAGCAGCTTTCTTCCCACTATGAGAAAGCCTTCAAAACCAGCTTTTGTATACTATTCACAATTTGGGACTCATTCTGAAAAAAAGAAATCCCATGTGGTTGTTTTGCACTGAAACCAGCCTTTTCTGCATAGCAATCAGCCTTTTCTTCATGGAAAATAACATTTCAATGCAGAAAAATCTGATCTTGTGCAGAAAATATGGTATTCTGCACAGAAAATGCTGTATTTGGGATTCTGCATAAAATTTCCTCATTTTTGATTTGCTTAGGAAACACAGAAAAGGCTGGTTCCTGTGCAGAAAATTCTGATTTCTGTGTTAAGCAACAACATATGAATTTTACACAAAATAAGCCCTGAATTGAAAAAAGTCTCATCGGTCCAGAATTCTCACCACAGTTCCTCAATGAATGAGGAATGAGGAATGAATAGCATGTTTCTGAGCCATCTTTCAATTTGTTAAAAATATTATTTCTATCCCTAATGCCATTTAGCATGGTCATTAATCTATTGTCTTTTATAGAAGAAGGAAAAAGGGCCTACTCTGGATCCCTTCTGCTATAATAAATCTTATAGTTTAAAAAAGAAGCATATCAACCAAAATGATAAGCATGAGCGCCTGTCAGACAGACTCTTTCATCACTCCTTTGGTCATGGAAGTCAGTGGTTTCTAAATCACTGGAGCAGTGATTCTGTTCTTAGTTTTAGTTTAATGTGCTGAACCTATTTTAGGGGTGAATGTGACATCTCAAATAGTTCCTTTAAAGTCCAGACTACACACAACAGCAGGCTCACTGTCCCACTGCCACAGAAGCCATCAGCCAGAATAGTTCTGTGGCAGAACAACCATCACTAATGGAGGATGTTTCTCGCACACTTGGCTCAAATCTTCAGTTCCATAAATAAATTCATCTGAATGAATACTTGATCCTTTGACTGTTGCTGGGAATCAGCTTTCATTAGCTATAGCCAGCATAGCCAATAGGGTGGGAGCAATGGAGCTGCAATCCAACCTATCTGGAAGTACCACATATTTCTGTTATCACTGAAATATAAAATAAATGTGTTAAGTTGTGAGCCTTTACCTACTTACTTGAGACTTCATATATTGAATGGAATGGAATATAATTGAATAGGTTTGCTTTGTCAGTTTTCTTCTACCAGATAACAGTGGCCTCAACATTAGTGTATGTGTATATACAGCTGCCATTCTTTTCTCTCTCTCTCTCTCTCTCTCTCTTTCTCTCTCGTACACACACACAGGCATACACACACATATGAGAGATGCTTGGGAGAATAATGAATAGTTTTAAAAAAAAAAGACTTCCAGGTAAAAGAAAATATGGGTTTCTGGAGTTCCATCACATTTGACTCCCAAGTATGGTATTTATTTATTTTTCCTCCTAGAACTGAACTTTAAGATTTTTTTTACGAGATTATAGTTATGCTGATATTTATCTTGGCCATAGACCAAAAGAATAAATGAAAGATAAAAGATTGTACAAATGCATTTTAAAAAAAACCCACGAATCACTTTCAGTAAAGTAAATTGTGGGTATCCTTGAGATTACATCATGCATATTCTGTTAGCTCAGTGACAATGAATTACATGTTTAAATGATTACACATGTGTGACTCTCATCTCCCTTGGGACATTTCTTTAATCGGATCTGCATTCTTTTGGCTTCCCAAGGAATTCCTTAGAAATTGGATGAGAGGATAAATTTTCAATTTACCTTGAAATGTCAATTTGCCTTTCAATATCACTTATGGAAACATATTGGAACACTTGGAGGAATTTTACCAGGTTTTTCACAATAGACTTCAGTTTTTCTTGAAATTTCTGAAATATTTTATCTGAGAAGAAGCTTTGTGCGAGCAGAAATGGGCTGCAGTGTGCACATTAAATTCTTCTTGTTGCTGCTGTTGCTTTGCTTGCCTTATACATTCAGTGGTTCCCATCAAAATTCAAAAGTTCACCATCAACACCTGACATATAGAATTATTCATTTTATATATCTACCTCAAGAATTATTTCCAAGCATTTTACCTTGTCCTTTGGCTGGCAAATCTCTTAGAACAGCTTACTGTATGTAAGCTCAACATAAAGAACAAAAAATCTTTATGACAAGAAAAGAAGTAGGGGCAGGGTGATAGCTTAAGAAACATCAGGGCATCCATCCATCCATCCCACCCACCTATCCTACCCCCAAAAAAGGGACACAAAAAAAGGATATATGCCTACATAAAATTTTCATTAATTTGTACCTGTAGATGCACATTTAGTAATCATAATATAATTCAAATTGAATTACTTTTAAGGATGGAAATCTTTGACTATCTAGTCCTCACATACAAGGATGAAAAATGAAAATGTTTTCTCTTCAATGTAAGAGAAAAACAGACATTTCTCTATAGTTTTCTTCCTGTGTTCAAACTCTTGAAGAGTTGTGCAGAAATTATTCTGCAGAGAGAAAAGCATGTTTGCTGTGAGGAAAACCCATTTTCTGCACATAAAACTGTTTTGTTTTTTTCTTTTAAAAATACATGTTTTTCATCTGAAGAATAATTCCTGTGCAATTATTTTTGCAATGTCAAAAACCGGGAAGAAAAGGTACAGAATTATTATTGCAGGTCTATTATTCTTCCCAACAGAACCCTTTAAATAACAAACAAACAAAAAACCAGGAAAAAAGTTATTAATATTGTTTCTATCCCTAAATACAATGCATATCTCCATAGGAGAGATAATTATGAACATGTTGCTCTTGTATTAGCCTATTTTTTAAAATTTCCAATTGCTTTTGAGCAGTTTCATAGCTCGTGCCCTCTCTTCTAATGATCCTTTTCATTATTGCAAACTTGGACTTAATATCCTTCAAAATATTAAGCAGATGTTTTCAAAGAGAGAATAATCTTTTCACAGCCCTTCCAATGTGGCTACATCCTCTCTAAAGTAGGACATGTTAGTCACATTCTGATATTATCAGAATGTATGTAGGAGGAATGTAGGAGGCCTTATGTTCCATTGCTGCCACAATGAGGAGGCCTCCATCAGTAGATCACCTTGTTCATCTGCAGATCTTCCTGTCTACAAATGTAAAGGGAGCCCTGTAACTTCCAGTTTATCATGATGTCTTGTCTCCAAAGTACAGTGGTTCAAGTAAAATTACAGTGCTTAATAGCACCCTCAGCAGAATAAAATAGGGTTAGTTATAGATGTCACTTTTGAAGGAAAACAATGTATTGTTTTGCATGCATTTCCAAACAACTTTCATTTATTTAAGTAAAATGCATGTTGAAACCAATCATCCAACCCCTCACCACACACCGAATTCAACTTACAAGCATGGACTTCCCCTGCTGCAAATGGTCTTTTTGTTAGTCCACTGAACAACCATTTGTCATAGGCTTTACTGTACCATGAAGTTATGATTAATATTGTGGCTTGAGTACAGCAGGTAGAAAGACCACATTCATTTTCAAAGTCACGTCGCATTGATTAGAATTCACTGCAGGTTATTCAAATAACGATCCATTCAGTTCCCAAGAGAATTTCTGTCTGATTTTTCTTTATCCTCATTAAAGATCCCAGGTGCAGACAAAGCTTTACACACTTCTAATTTGCATTATCCTTGGGAAGGAGGTAATTCACATGCCTTCAGTATATAGCACTTTTTTGTAGTTTGTGCTTTCCTGTCTATTTAAATAAATCAAGAAATTTAGCCTTTATAAACCATCTGACAATAGAAAATGCCAGATTTTATTACTCTTCATAATAAGCACATGCATTTTGAAATATCACTTATAATTCAGAAAAAGAATTCTCTCTCTCTCTCTCTCTCTCTCTCTCTCTCTCTCTCTTTTCCCCAGCCCCTTTATAAATATAATTCCAGTCCCTGGCTTCTAAGGGGGAGAACAATTCATTTTAGTACAAAAAAGAGACAAGATATTATCACTATTCTACTGTAATAAATAAGAAATTATTCAATACAACTACTAAACAGTGGCTGATGATAATGGTGATAAGTTGGCAACTGCAAGCAAGATTTTATATGCTATTTAATTGTGCTCTGTAGAATTCCACATAAATGCAAAACACTAAACTGCTAAAGCATCTACATCCCTCCAAAGCACTATATCCTTGCTTCACATCTGGATTTCCAAGGAATAAGGTGTGTGTGGCCCTCAAGTTTGCAACAAAACACTCTTGTCTTGGACTATTTTTATCTCTAGTCTTTGTTCTAATGAGTTTAGCCTCAAGGAGAGTGACAGCACAGTTGACATTTCATTGGGTTTCCATTTCTCAAGAGACAGGAAATGTTAACTAATTAAATAATGTTACACCAACTTCAAAACTACAAAGTCAATGCAACGCCACACAGCAGTATTCCTGTAGTTGCTCAGATCATTTGCGTATTTGTATGCTTTTATTATGCAGAAATCTACTGTCTTCGACATCTTGAAAGACATTATTGTATTAGATAAGCTTTTGATAACGGAACCTCAATATTAATAGTTCAAAACAGGTTATAATACTGTGATTCCTTTATTTTATAATGTCAACATGTATTTAATATATAAAGGATGCTAACTGTTGCTTGAACACTTTTCTATGAAGTTGTGAGATGGGTAAAGCTTTTATATTTTATTCTTGAAAGATCTCTAGCACAGGGTGTGGAACATGACCCATGGCACACCATGGACTCAATCCAGCATCTCCTTAGCGTAGCATAAATACCCACATATGACATATTTCACAGCAATACTACACCACGCCGATGCAGAATAGCAGCATTGTGCAACATATGTCAATTACTGGGTATCACTGCACAATGCACAATATATGATGCACAACCTCAGTGAAAAGTATAGGCTGCACAACCATAACATGAAATCATAATGCAAAGCAGAGAATGTACAACCACAGTGCAAAGTATAGGATGCACAACCATGATGCACTTCTTGCAAAGACAAGGCACACCTGAACATGCTATCTATGCAACTCTGCTTCCACTGCTATGAGCATCTATTGCACAATGGTCTCATTTTGACCTCATATCTGTAGTGTGTGACTTACGTGTGCATATGTCCCTTACTGAATTCTAGCCTGTCCTTTCTCTGGTCAGATAAAAGGTGAAATGCCTCTCCCAGAAGCCTTGTACTAGGAAAGTTTCTATTTGACTATTTCATTCTTGCAAGTGAAGATGAATAATTTCCACAGTTTTCTATTTACTGCCGAGAAAATTAATATTTCTGTGCAGTTGTCATGCACCCCAACATTACTGCTTTCATGAGAAATTGTGGAGGTGAAGGATGCAAAAACTATTTCTAGAGAACCATGTGTATGTATGTATGTATGTGGCAGGGACTTGGTGGCTCAAGTGGTTCAGACCCTGACTCTGTTGATTGCAAGATTGGCAGGTTGGCAGTTTGAGACCCGAGTGTCGCATGATGGGGTGAGCTCCCATCACTAGTCTCAGCTTCTGTCAACCTAGCAGTTCAAAAGCATTCAAATGCAAGCAGATAAATATGTATCACTTCAGTGGGAAGGTAAACTGCATTCTGTGCAGTCATGCTGTCCACATGATCACAGAGTCGTTTCTAACAACGCTGGCTCTTTAGCTTAGTAACAGAGATGAGTACTGCCCACTATGGTCAGACACAACTTGACAACCTTGTCAATGGGGAATACATTTACCTTTTTACCTTTATATATGTATGTATTTATTTACTTGTGAGCTGCCTTGAGTCTCTTCAAGGAGAAAAGTGGCATATACATAAAATAAATAAATAAATGGTGCAAACTACTATTTTCTATGCAAAACCCAGAAATCCTGCACAACAGTAGTCTTGCACAGGACAGAGTAATCTTGCACAGTCAAACCATGTGCCTATTTTTTTTTGCGCAACATTGCTGAGTTCTGCAGAATATGTTTTTCAGGAGAGTTAGGATATTTGTTATGCAAGATTGCTGGGGGGGGGGAGGTTGGCAAGTTTTTGTTGTGCAAAACTCGTTTTAATACAAAATTGCTTGGTATAAGATTTTTACTGGGTTTTTGAGTAGAAAACAGAAATCTTTCACAAAACCCACATCTGGCTGTCTGGAAATGGAGGGGGGGTGCTGCAATTCCCCACAATCCTTAAAAAAAAAAAAAAAACAAGCTCCATGTTTATTAATTGTTTTGAATTTTATTGCAATTTTAAAGGTTTTATCTCTGAGCCACTTTGGATCCCTCCAGGGAGAAAGGCAGAATATAAACGAAACAAACAGAATAATATTTCTGTGCAAAATAATTTCCCAAAACACCAGAGAGTATGTCTGTGTGAAAACTGAACAAAATAATGGCCATTGTATTATTCTTTTCAACTGGGATTCCCAAGTGTTAGGAAACCTATTTTTCAGCCAATGCATAATCCAAACATTCTTTCTATCCCCACCTTCAGCAGCATTTTGCCTTTTGAATAGCTTGCAAAGCCACCCCCTCCACACCACACTTTTAAGTGTTCTTTTTAAAGTGGTCATCTGGTCATTTCTGTATTCCTCTCCCCTACACAAAGTCATATTTGCAGTTTTAAAAGTGTGTGCAATGCTGGAGCAGAAAATGGACTGGCTGCAGTTGCCGATCCCTGCTCTAGAAGAAGAAGGTATATCCTTGCTGCCTCCAAGGATATACTCAAGTGTATCTTGTAGCCTACGTTGTGCACACTGACTTAAGAATAAGCTCCACTAAACTGACTGGATTTTATTCCTGAGCACACTTCCTTTTTTACATGGACAAAAAAACTGATACCAAGACAGACATGAGATTTCAAGATGGACTTACAATCTTGTATCTGCTAGAGATTCATATTTACAACTGAGCATGATCAGAAACCCCCACTTTTTCAGACTGGAAGCACCTCACCAAAGGATTTCCAAGGTGCTGGAAAATGATAACCAGAATGCTATATAACCTGTTACATTACATAACTTTATGTATGTCTAGCTATGTAGCAGAGATACTATCAAACCTGTCCTGCTCTCATACTGCAACAGAATGCAGAGTGCCAAAAGTACAGTAGCTGAATGAACAAGCAGTTCCCTAGTAACAAACAATCCAGTGTCAGAAACCATAAATTAAAGCAGAATCTGAATAGGAGTAGCAAGATATCAGAGACAAGGAACAGTCCAGATTCATAAACCACAGGGTCATATCTCAAGTAAACACAGACTGGGAGAGAAACCAAGTTTGCTTATGGCAAATCAAATGGGGAAAGGCTCCTATCTTTTAAGGCCAGCTGGCTCAGCCCCACTCAACTTACAGACCATCTTTCAAAAGGTCTTTTCCCAACTATGTGCATGCAGCTTCTCACTTAGCCTGAAGGGGAGAGACTATGGCGGGTTATAGACCGCCGCTTTGAGGCGGTCTGCCGCTGCCACTGCTTGCTCCATGCGGGAGCCGTAGCAGCCACACCGCGCGGCTCCCGTGCGGAGCAAAAAAAGAGCTCCAAAATGGAGCTCCTTCTTGCAGCACCTTTATGACGTCGCGAGGCGCCGCTGGCGCATTCGCGACGTCATAGGCGCCACGACATGTTTGGACGCTATGCATCCGATACATATTGTACAGACAGAGTCCGTATTAGACCCAGGGGCGTCTAGAAGAGATGCCCCTTTTTTAAAATGGGACGTCCTGCAGATGTCCCAAGTGCCGGTGTGTAACCGGCCTATGTTTGTGCCAAATGCCAAAGATTTTATCTTTCCAAATAAAATTGAGCTTTCCTATTTCCTCCTTCTCCTCTGGAGAACTCAGGTTGCTGTTAGACTATGCTAGGGTAGGGCACAGCTATGGTAGATCTGTTTTGTCTTTTGAAGCCAAACTCTCAAGGCAATGTGTGTGTGTGTGTGTGTGTGTGTGTGACAAGTAGGCCTGTTTTATATTCTGAAGTTGAACTCTCAACTTTTACTGAATTGTAAATGTGCACAGTGGGACACTGGAAGGACATATGCACTGATGCCCAATGTGCCCCTGTGCACATCAGGCACTTTGACAGCTCTGCTACCTAGTAACATAACATTATGCAACTGTGAATATTGCACAACCTTCCAATTCTCCTTCCTGCAGACATAAGTCCACTTACAAAGATGTCTCTTATGTAGTTATGTAAACTTTGAGCCTTTAAGTATTATTTTCCTATTTATGTGAATTAAGTATTATTACACTTCTTTTCAGGAGGTCTGCTCACTTGGTGGTTGGTCCAAGTGAGCTTTATGGCTAAGTAGAAATAGCAAGATTATAAGACCCAGGAAGGTTCTTATGGGAAAATATGGTCTTTTAGATAGCCTGCTCCCAAGTCATATAGGCCTTGGCTCTCAATTGTTGGTCTTCAGTTGTCTTGGATTTCAGTTTATTGAAGACCTTGCCAGCATGGCCAAATTTCAGAGAACTAGAAACTGGAGTTCAAAACATTTGGAAGCCCAAAGGCTGAGGACCACTGACTTTATATATCATACACAGCACTAGAAACCAACACATACTTAGTGAAGATTTCATAGTAGAGAGTAACATACCTCTTATAACTGGCCCCATTCAACAGTCTGGCTACAGCATTCTGGACTAGCTGACATTATGAAACTTTTTTCAGAACAGAAGCCTCATGTAGAGTTTGGCTAGCTTAACCAAATTAATCTTGAATTAGTTTTTTTTTAAAAAAAAAGTTATGCTTTTTTCGAGTACAAAGTGAAAGAATTGAAAAGAATTTGCCTTTTTCAAGAAAAGACTTACACTCCTCAGACCCTGCTCAGCCTTCAGTCTTCTGTCGCATGCAGTACCCAAGATATGTGATTATCTTAGTGGCTATTACATTGAATCATGCTATAGACTCGTGCATATATAATAATACTCTTCAGCTTCACACTCTGCCAAGTAGAAAACAATATATTTGATATTAATTATTCAATTTCTTTATTATGGTGTCAGCATTGCTCTGATAAGCTACCATTTTTATATCTTGTTTCATGACTCTTTAAGTGTCTAATGACATTATGGACTAAAATACAATAGCTGCAAAATAATGTCGTCTAAGAAATACTTTTGCTTTCACTCATATTTGGAGACATAGGGTGCTGTTTTCCCGTGATTCATACCCCAGAAACCATTGCAATTTGTCCTTCTAAGTTCAGAATTTATACTAATAATGAGACTTCCCATCGGCATGAGGCCTTTAGCCAAGTGCTCAGAACAAAATAATTTCTCATCACAATCTCTCAGGCCGTATCTACACCCCAGAATTAAACTGATTCATTTCCTCTCCCCAGGGAAACCTGTGAACTGTAGGAGTGGGCTAGGAATGTGCTATTGAGAATTCTCAGCACCTTTACTAAAATCGTAATAGCCACATTTAATTGCTCAAATTAGATCTTAGGGGATATTTGTACTCAAACTATCAACAACCCTTGAGGAGCAAAGATGGGGCAACTTACTTTTTTGGAATACATCTTACAGAATTACAGTGGCAACATGCTAGTTGATGGAGCTTCTAAATTGTAATCTGACAAGATAATGGTACCAAGGTCTGATGAAGTATGAATTCACAACTACATGCAATCTAGGAATTAGACCATGCAAATGTGTCTGTCTTGCCTTTTATGGTCCAAAACACGCTGCAGAAATAATCCAGTTTGAGACCACTTTAACTGCCTTGGCTTAGTGCTAGGGAATTCTGGGAACTTAGTTTTGTGAGATATTTAACCACCTCTATCAGAGAGTTCTGGTGCCACAATGAACTACAATTCACAGGATTCCCCAGCACTGAGCCAGGGCAGTTAAAGCAATCTCAAACTAGATTTATTTTTCCTGTAGTGTGTTTTGGAACTATGGCATTCAAAATTTTAAAACTGTTTGTTCTTTTCATCCTACATATGAACATTTTTTTTATTTTGATAAATTCTTCAAAAACTAACTAAAATGACATGTCTAACCATCTAGGGCTGCCAGATTAGGATGATCTCAGGCCTTGAGATTTCAGGGCTGATATCTAAGGCCTGATACAGAGGCCGGTTACAAACCAGCATTTGGGACGTCCGGAGGACGTCCCATTTTAAAAAAGGGGTGTCTCTTCTAGACGCCCCTGGGCCTAATACGGACTCCGTCCGTACAAGATGGCGCCGGCCCTTCTACATGGCCAGCACCATCTTTGTATATCGGACGCTGAGCGTCCGTACGCGTCGTGTCCTTTGTGACGTAGCGAGTGCGCCCCTGGCGCCTCGCTACGTCGCAAACGCGACTCTAAAAGAAGCTCCATTTTGGAGCTTCTTTTTCAGTCTGCACGGGAGCCGCGCCGTGTGGAGGCTCCGGCTCCCCTGCGGACTAACCGGCGGCAGTGGCAGACCACCGCAAAGCGGCGGTTTGTATCCCGCCAGACAGGCCAAAATTAAGCTGCTTCGAGTCACTTTGGAGGTATGCTGTTTAAATGATACATGCATCCTAAGAGTCCAGAAGTCTCACCAAAGCCACGCTCCAGTCCTAAGGACTGGAGTGCAGCTTTGGTGCAGCTTCCAGACTCTTAGGACACATGCATCATTGAAACACCATACTTCCAAAGTGACCTGAAGCAGCTTTATTTAGGCCTGTCTGTATAGGGCCTAAGGCTGCATCTACACTGCAGAATTAATTCAGTTTGACACCACTTTAACTGTCAAGGTTCAATGCTATGGAATTCTGGGATTTGTAGTTTTGTGAAATATTTATCCTTCTCTGTCAGAGAGATCTACAAATACCAGGATTCCATAGAATGGAGTCATGACATTTAAAGTGGTGTCAAACTATATGAAATATGTAGTGTGGCTTGAGAAAAGCCCTTGTGATGCCTCGGGTGACGGGTCCTGGTTGTACTAACAAGGGATAGCATTAAACATGATACATCAATCACAATTTTACAAATAAAAAATATGAAGAAAATATACATCTACAATATATGCTGTTTATCTGTTATCAGGTTGTAATACTTATCATTGCAAATCATATTTTTATTATTTCTTCATTAGCAATTATTCAACCATCTACATCAGCAAGTCTTATGTAAAGATATTCTCAGAGTACATGTTTCTATGGCTTCTGTCATCTGATCTCCAGCTTTCACTACAGCTTTGTATTGCCAATTATATTGGTATCTCTAGAATCAAATTCTTTGTTTATCACCAGCTCTATCAACATGCCATGTTAGACCTTATCAAAAGCTTTCGTATAGTCAATAAAGAAAGCACACCAACCCATATGCATGTCAGCTGTCTCCCCAAGTACCTGTAGACTTGCTTGATTCTAAATTTTCCTCTAGTTTAAAATGTCATGTCTTCTGCTCCTCATTTTTACTTCTTCCAGATTCGTATATGTATTATTTTGCAAAGAAAACCTTAAGCAAATGGCTCAGTTATTTGATTCCTTACAATATTACTGTTTCTGATACCTTCCAGGAATTTCCTTATGTACATCCTCCCTAGAGGTAACTTAAATATGGCATTGCTGACCACAGGTTCTCCCCCCACACACGCACATTAAAATTGTATGATTTCTTCATTTCATATTCTTAATTCTCATTTTCAAATGAACCTTCTACTTTTTCTGTCATAGCACACAGACCACCCAGTATGAAATTTAGATTTTCTACATCTCTATTTTTCCCCACATAACCTTTCCTATAATTTCTATAATTTCTTCATAGTTGGGTTATATATACTTGCACAATGTTAAAATTTGTGTGATTTCACTTCAGTTGGATAAGTGATACCCAGTTATATTAAGTATTAATAGCTGCATTTACATCTTTAGCTACTATTATTGCAACTTCATAACACTCCTGTACATCATTACTTCTCCAAAATATAGTATCTGCTGTATCTATGTGTACATGATCCTTTGCAGAATGGGATGGTGTCAGTCTAGGCGCTTTGGTACTTCTAAGGCTGCAGCCTGCATGAATGGAAAATCACTCCTGGTGAAGTAGAGTTATCAGTATCCTCTTACTCTTCATGATCCTTTTACCCACTAGTATTAGTGATTCCACCTCTGAAATACTCTTCAATTTGTGGCTTACCTTCATTTTTGTGACTGTAGGTCACATTGTACTCCATGGGAATTAATTGTGAGTGTGGATAGTGTCACATAGAATGGTACTGTGCTACCTCTTCTTAAAAAGGAATAACATTTTGATTTTCTGTTTTGAGAAATGTGTTTTACTATACAATCTTTGTTTTACGGTAGTTATTTCTCAGATAAAGTCTGGTTATGATCTGGATTTATTTATGAATTTATTAAATAAATAGGTTGCTTTTCTATTCAGAATATCCATTTTATGGCCATACATTAGACACAGAACATCAAAATGAATCCAGCCATGTGAAAAAAATGTACAAGGGGGACACTTTTTCTTGGAGTGTCTTGAAGCTCTTTGGGAAGGCTGTGTGTGAAAATCTCATAAGCTCTTTTAGATAGATTGATAAATGCCTAGCAAATGTGGTGACGATTGGGCCCCATGCTATGTATTCACTGACCATGCTCTGACCTGTCAGTCTGCCCCTGCATGGGACAGCAGAAACTCGTGGTCAAATATGTTTGAAGTGAAGCAGTTGCTGAGCCATTGTCTGTCTCTCAATGGACTTTTGGATCCTTTTCTGTCAAGGGCTGCAAGCTGGGATTTCATCTGTACATTTAAATAAAGAGAAGGTTGGGAACATACAGTGAGTTCCCCTCAAAAATCTCTATTTTCCCTTTAACTTCAGGGAATCCAAGAGATGTTATTGGCCTTAATGAAAAACCCTCCTTAGGATCATGAGGTCGGTTGGCTTGGGGAGCTATTATTTCTAGAAAAGCAACCTCACTTGGCTGACGAGTTTTCCCAAGCTCTCTTTTTATTGTGATTTCCAGTGGGGGATCTTGTTTCAAGGGATATTATCAAAGTAAAGGACATTTCTTCTGGGGCTTATTTTACATAGATTAGATCTCATTATTCAACTTGCTCTTTAGTCTATATTCTTTTTATAGGCTTCTGGCTATATGAATGAATTTAGCAGCATGTGAATGTATTCTAATGAATAATACTCCTCTCTGAGTGAAAGGAAGGCAAAGTGCAGCTACAGTAATACTTGAAAGCTTCCATATCAACAATACAATTCAGCTACACAGTGTTTTAATCTTATCTCAGATCAGGTAGCTGAATGCTGATTTTCAGACAATATTTCCCCCCACAAGTCTGCATTATCAAATAACTTGTTGTTGAGAGTGTTTACTGCCCCTAGTATGCTCTCCTCTGTACAGCTACTTTTAGAACATTATGCAGCTTAAATTTTTTGACTGGACATCAAACATTTTTACCAGACAAGGCAAGGACTTTTGTAAAAACAAAAAACAAAACATAAATCTTCTATTTTATAAACCAAGGGTAACAACAGTCTACAGCAGCCATAAATTGGAGGGGGGAGTGTACTTTGGTAGGTGATAGAATGGTTGCCTCACACTTTATAATATCAACTGGCTCTTGTTTCAGACCAACTGTATACCAACCTACCAGCACTTAGAGGTGTGAGTCTTCACTCATTTCATTATTAAAAGAAGCAACAAAGAATTTTCAGCAATGCTCACAGCAAGAATGTATTCAAAACCTGTGCAGTTTTTGAAGATTTTTTGCCACTTGAGACTTAAGATATGCAAAAAAAAACCCCAGTCTTTTCTCCACATGAAAAAGCTTTTTCTTCACAGAATATATTTCTGAATAGCATTATTTTTTCCATGCAAAAAAGCCATATGCAAATTTTGCAGAGAATGAGTCCCAAACTCATTGTCAGTCAAAGAAGATTATCGCATTAGCTTCGCTGCCAGGATAGACCTGGGATATAAGTTTCTTAAGGAGGATCTTACTGTATTCAACCATCACCAGGCAGTATGCAGCCCATATGCAACCTGGGCTTCTCTGGGCTTGCCCTGCATCTTTTCAAGAATGGGAAAAGCCCATTCTTGAAAAGCTGCAAGAGAACCCCAGGCTGCATACTGCCTGGCAATAGGTGAATGCGATAAAACCTGCCTTAAGAAAGTTACATCCCAGGTCTTTCCTAGCAGCAAAGCTAATGCGATAATCTCCAGAGATTCTCCTTTCAAAGTTTTGACAAACCTTAAGAAACATATCCTTTAAAACCATTTTTAATTTTTTTAAAAAAATATTATTTCTATCTGTACTAAACTGTAAATATGGAAATAGAATAATATCTGGGGCTCTCCAGACAGCCCCAAAGGGGTGGGCTAGAGGCACCCAGTTTTCCTCTGGAGGGATGCCACAGTAGTCAAACCATGCGGCGTCCCTCCGGACCAAAAAAATGGCAGTTTCTACTGGGCCATTTATCTCACATACATGAAGGTAGTCTGCAAAGGAATGTCTGCTCACAATGTATACATAATAATCTCATTTATGGTTATTTATGAGAATTAAGTTGGGGGGGGGGAGTTAACTATAAAAACCTGCAAAACCTATTTGATAACATGTAATGGTGAAACAAAAAGGTGCCATACATACACTAAGAATGTAAATCTTTATATTCATCTGTTTGTCCAAACGTTTCTTCTTTACATGTAATAGTACTTGCAAAAGCTATCTCCCTACATACTGAGAATTTCAGAATCTTTACACATTTTCCAGTTTCTTTGTTTTCTTTGAATTTTAGGGCTCCCCCCCCCAGTGGTTTGTGAAAATATTTTTTTCCACCCAAAGATTCTGAAATTAAAAAACAAAACCCATTCCCCTATCATGTGGTTGATCAGATGTATGTTTTTGCATCCCTATTACATGCACACCATGATGGGTGACAATCTTTCTCAAACATCTCTCAACCCTTAGAATAATTGCCAGCCTCCAGGCTAGATTTGATGAGCACATTGTTTCTCCTTCCTCACTGTCTTGCAGCCAATTTTGTGTATATTGTGGAAATGTGTCATGAGGAGCTGCAACTGACCCCCAGTTGTTTACATGATTTTAGATTATGTATATATTCAAATTTTTCTAAAGTGTATCTTTTATAGTACAAGTGCATGGAGCATACTTTAGCAAATGGACAGTATGGATTTGTATCATATTTTAATTCTGGGAGTTGATGCTAAGTACTGACTGCTGTATTAGATTCCTATTAATACCAGGCCAAAGAATAATTCAAGCTGTATATTATGGCCACACTTATCAACTCTTTTTTGGGTAGCAAGTCATCTGAAAGGAAAGAACAAGTTAAATGCTGTCAGGTAGTAGGAAGTGGTATGAGCCACATATATCATAAAGCCCTCCCTTTCCAATACTTCCTGAATGATAGCTGAAGAAAGATTCCATATTGATGAAACTCTGGGACTTGCAAAGGGCAGCTACTTCCATAAAGTGGCAAAACACAGAACACTAAATCAGGTTGTTGTTAGACTGCAGTTTCCATCATCATTCATCATCTGCTCTGATAACTAGGTTATGATAGTGATCATCTCAGACTGATAAGAGCTACACTTTAAGAACATTTGGACAGATATAAGTTGGCCATTCCTGCACTAAATGGATGCCATTGCTTTTCCATCTTGAAATCACTCCTGATCTACAGGTTTTGTAGGAGGTAACCATGAAGTGGCAGTAGTTTAAAACTTTAGTGAGACTTAATCACTGTATATACATGGATGATTCATCATCTTTATAATCAAGCCCCTGTGGTGATTCCCATGATTTATTATTTTCATTACCATATATGCAAGTGAGATTAATATAGCCAACATTGCATTGTCAACCTAGGCTGGTGTAAACTCCTTTCATGCCAGCATGAGTTAATTGTGGAAAGAAGTACCAAGTATTTTCCTGTACAATGACTCACCACCACAATGTGCAACCCCAGTATAAGAGAGGGGAGTAGAGGGGATCACAATTTTGCAGACAAGAAGAAAGGAGAGATGTCTTTCTCCTGGACCTCCTGCATACCAGCTTTACTAGTCATCCCTTAAATGCCCTTTAGCCAGCTTCTCAGACTCACATGCAGAGGAAAAGTTCATTCATACTCCCATCTATTCAATGTAAGTGCTTACTTATGAGACAATTCTAATCTACATTAGTGATTGTGGATGTAGGCCTACATAAGTGATTGTGGGTAAAGACTGTGGGTGAGTATTGGGCCGAATTCATTAACATGGACATTACTTCATGTGAGGTTTAAATATGCTTCAACACTTCTGCAAAGGAAATGGTAACTATTCACAATAAAACTTGAAAACCTGATGAGTCAACATAGAAGAAAAACACAGCATATGTGCCAATTCCTACTCAAATTTGCTGAGTTTTAGGAATTGCTGGAGGTGATGGTTGTCATTAAAAGCCAACTACTCATTTAATGTGTAAATAAGTGCCCAATGTGGAATAGTAGGCTGCTTTGCATGCTGACTTCTTAGTCACAGTTGAAGCAAAAGTTAGTTTGATTTAAAACTTGAAAATGAGCTTCATAATTAACACAATAGACTTAATGCAGTAGTTATGCAGCAGACATGTCCAGAGTTGCAACCACCGTTCGTTATTATATGCTGGCTTGATTTCAAAGTCTCAGGACCTTAAAAAAAGACATTAAATTGACAAATTATATTATGTGATTGCACATAAAATTGCATAGCTAAATTGAGGAATTTCCATGACAAAAGGCCAAGTATCATTCACAGATCCACATTTATATTACTGCATAATGCCCTTTTTTATCTTAGAGTATACAAGTATGATCAGTCCACATCAATAGGATCATATTTCATCTAAGTTTTGGTCCATGGGTTGGAATTATGCAGACCTCCAGATGCTGTTTGGCTTTGATTCTCAATATTCTTCACAATTGGCTATGCTGGTTAACATTGGTGGGAGTTGCAGTCCAACAGCATCTGGTGGTCCATATGATTCCCACCACCCATTTTGCTCCTCTGTGTGAAAGTGCTGCCTTACCTTAATATCTATATGCCACTTTCTGGAAGAGGATTAGCAGTGACAGAAGCAGGAAGGGAACTACATTGAAGTCCTCACAGTGTCCCTGTCAGTTACCCACAACAAGATAACTGTTAATCAAAATTTGCCTCGTGCATTCTTTCTGGTAGGAGAAAGCTACATGCCTTTGGGAAATAACATGTTTCTATTAATCCATAGGGTCTGTAAATAAACAGATTATTAGAATAACCTGTTTTGCCAGAACTTTACTCTTCAAAGCCTTCCCATAAAATGGAACCTGCTACAATCCACACAGACAGAATCAACCCAAGTGCTAACTGAAATATGCCAACAAATATTGAAAATTAAATGGTGGCGAAAATGGTGGCCAACAGACTGGAAATGATCAATATACATCCCCATACATAAAAACAGAGACATAAAAGACTGGAGCAACTATGGAGCCAAAGCATTAATTTCCCATGCAACTATAGAACCAAAGCATTAATTTACCATATCTGCAGCACAGACTCCAACCATATATGGAGAAAGAAATCCCAGAGGTCCAAGTGGGATTCATGAAAGAAGGAGGCACTGGGAGGCATATTGCAAAAGAAAATCAGCATGTATTTGATAGACTATAGCAAAGCATTCAACTGCATAGATCATGAAAAACGATGGGCAACCCTTAAAGTTATGGGCGTGCCAACACATCTGACAGTCCTGATGAGAAATCTGTACTTAGATTAGAACAAGACTACTGTTAGAACAGAATTCAGAGAAACAGAATGATTCCCAATTGGCAAAGGGGGTCTGCATTCTATCACCCTGTTTGTTCAACTTGTATGCAGAGAATATCATAAGAAGAGCAGATTTAGACTCAGAAGAAGGAGAAGTGAACATTGGAGGAAGGAACAAATGCACATGACACCATACTAATATGGTGCAGATGTCAGAGGACTGTGTGGGCTGTGAGGCATTATAACACTGAAACTGGCCATTTGAAACCAATTCCAAGAAATGAAACCAAGAAATTACTTTCTGTTCTGATCTGCTACAATACACTCTTTTTGGTTCATACATGAAGCCTAGTTAGAGAGTTGGATAAAGACGGGGCATCACATGTGTACCCGGCTTGTTGAAGGCAATTAGCTTACATACTGTAAAACATTTAGGGAGTGCTTAGTTCACTGATAACCGATATAGAAATGTATTTGCTACTTGCTATTGCTGCTAGTAGAAAACATCTTAGATTTGGAACAATTACTAAAAAGAGTTAGAAAAAGAAAGTGTAAAGGCAGGTTTAATGCTGAATATGAAGAAAACAAAAATATGATCACAGAAGAACTACATAAATTCAACCTGGACAATGAGGAAATTTAAACAGTGAATTTCCATTCCTTTAATCAAACTTTGACCAGAATGGAGACTGCAGTCAGGAAATCAGAAGACTAGGAATGGGAAGGACAGCTATGAAAGAGCTAGTGATGATCCTAAAGTACAAAGAAATCTAACCAAACACTAAAGTTAGGATTTGTCCAATCTATTGTTTTCTCCATCACTATGTATGGATGCGAGAGCTGGACAGTAAAGAAAGCAGATGGGAGGGAAATTAACTCTTTTGAGATGTGGTGCTGGAGAAGAGTGCTGAGGATACCATGGATGGCCAAAAAAAACAAACACGTGGATACTTGAGCAGATAAAGCCAGAAATTTCCCTGGAAGCCAAGATGACCAAATTTGGACACATAATGGGAAAGTATGACTCATTAGAAAAGACAATAATGCTAGGAAAAGTGAAGTAGTAAGAGAGGAAGCCCACATGCTGTATGAATAGACTCAATCAGGGAGGGCATGGGCATGAACCTACGGCGGTACCCAGACCAGCGCAAAGTGCCGGCCTGGATACGTACTAGGGTTGCCTTGGGGCGTCCTTTCCAGATGGCCCGCAACCCTAGTACGTTGTAATGTTGGCACTCTTTCTACATGGGCACTGCCATTACGACGTCACAGCTGCGCCACAGCCAAACAGTGGAGTGCGGATGTGACATCCTGGCGCTGCTGCAGGGCACTTGTGGCTCCCTTTCAGCAGCGCCAGAAGGAGCTCCGTTTCAGAGTTCCTTTGGCTGCGTGTATCACTGGCACGGCCTTTAAACGCCCATGCCAGCGATACAGAAAGAAAGAGGCCGAGCGGCATTTTGCTGATTCCCCTGGGCCAGGAAAAGCGGCAGATCGGGGCCTCTGGGGCTGCCGCTGTGGCAGCTCAGGCCCCGATCCGTCGGGGAAAGAGGCGGGTGCAGGCTGTCCCAAAGGGGCGGTCTGTATCCCGCCTACAAGACTTAAACAGAGCAGTGGAAGATAAGGGGGCTTAGAGCGGTGTCATCCACAGGGTTGCCATGAGTCGAGAACAACTCAAGGGCAGTTAACAACAACTAGTGGCCCTCCAGAAGCAACAATCTCTATTGTTGACCTCCAAATCCCATTAGCACCAGCTAGCATGGCCAATAGTGATGGAACTCCAGAACTATATCCTCCAAAGCCCTTCTGTAAAGCAGAACCTGCGGCCTTCCAGAAGCTATTGATCCCAGAACCCACTGGTACCAGCTAGCATAGCCAATACTGATGAATGATGGGAACTGTAGTCCAGAACATCTGGAGAACCTCAGCTTCCCTACTTCTCTTATAGAGGCTACCTTGCACATCTCACTTCCTGGAAAATGAGGAAAGATTGGATAATACAGTACATCTTCAGTGAAGGGGTTTTAATATTATTTTAACAGTATGCATTCACTCAGGATATGCAACTATTTTAAGCCCTAGCAAATGTCAGGTCCCATTTGATCACAGATCTGACCAAAGCAAAGTGTTTTTAAGTTTTACTGGTAGCAGCAAATTGATATATTTCTCATTGAATCCACAGGACTTTGATAAGATGACTCAAATTGACTCTGTTGTGCCCTTGATATTCTCATTACATTACTATGCAATCATAATAGGTTCTTGCCATGAAGAGTAATTATTACATATTAGCCAACATTATTACATGATACATTTCATGTTAGTATAGCCTCAACTATCTGTTGTGGCACAACTATGACATTAATATGTGATGGAAAATTCCCAATGGGAGGAATATGCTTTCGCAAACTGAAATATAGGCTTGTTCCACTCAGACACTTGAAACTAGCTGTGGTATTCACAAGAATCAGCAAAATTTAGCTGTGAAGTTTTAGACCCAATTCTCAGTAGTATAGCCTGAGGCAAAGTTAGAAATACTGACCAATGTTTTCAATGTTTCCTGGGAATAAAGTTCCCCAGATTTCATTGTCACTTACTCACAAGCAAGTGTGCACAAGATTGTAGCAAACATTACTATGAATTTTAAGTGAACAATATTAATAGTTTTGATTATATATTTTTCAAACTCATATCTATTACAGATCTGTTGTCAGCCTTCCTTACTTCCTCTTTGCAGTCATTCCTATTTGCTCTAAAGGGCATGGCTTTTATTTTACTATTTTCCTCTGCTTTTTAAAAATAATGTTATGTTTCTGTTTTGATTTTATATTATTATTTTATTGTACAGCTAAACCTCTACCTTACATTATTGTAAGCCACTGTAGGTCCTGTGCCAGGAGAAAAATGAAGTATAAATGGAATAAAAATAAATAAATAAATAAATAAATAAATAAATAAATAAATAAAAAATTTCACTTGGTGTGGGTATGAAATAAATTAAAGAAAATGAATTTATGAATGAATGAATGAATGAATGAAGTGTAATTCAGCACTAACATCACTGAACGCAAAATGTTTCAAACCCAGACATTAAAGAATTACACAAATCTTATGCTTTGATTGATAGTTTTGATTTCTTCTACATTCCAGTGTGTGTGTGTGTATGTGTGTGTGTGTTTTCCCCTTGTCCTAATATGAAGAAAATTCCAAATGTTAATTCATTAATATAAAGAAAATAAAATGCTATGACCACATTTTTTAGGGGTCTTTTTGCTGAAAAGTACCAATGGCTTGCTGGGATGCATGAAAACCCAGTTCTTGCACCCCTTTGTTGCCAAACTAGATGCTACCATCACATCATCTTGAACACATTCAGTGGTTCTTAACCTTTGGTTTTCCAACGGTTTTGGACTTCAGTTTCCAGAATCCCTGACAATTAGCTATGCTGATTGGGACATCTGGGAGATGAAGTCCCAAACACCTGGAGAATTCCAGGTTGAGAATCATTGCACTAGATGGTGTATGAGCCTGGCTGCATCTTGAGATCTTCTGGGGAGGCCCTTCTTTTTGTTCCACCACCCACACAAATAGATCTGGTGTGATCACAGGATAAAATCTTCTGGAGCTCCCTTCCCAGAGTGGTTTGTCTTGCATCCTTCTTGGTATCTTTTTATAGCCATGTAAAGACCTCTCTATTTCAACAGGTCTTGTTGGGCTAACTGCTCAGGAGGGAAGTGACTTTCATGTGTTGAGTTGTTTCTTTGCTGTTCTTTTTGTTTTTAGTGATTTGCTTTTAACTGCATTTCACATTAATGACAATTTTAATTAGATTTTTTTGTACAATGCAAACTTCTTTTGTTTAAACTTTTGTAAGCTCCTTGGAAACTGGGGAAAAGGTGAGATATAAATTGTCTGGGACTCCTATTCAGGTTCCTTATGCCATGGTATTATCGCATGATGTTAATGTCAGTATTGATGTTAGATATAGCTTTAAGTTTGGCTATGATGTTATGAAGAAGTGTTGGGCTTAGTTATGGAAAGCAGGGGGAGCATGAGACACTAACTGTTATTGCAAAGCTCCTGGAAAAGGAATGCAGACTTTAGAGGGCTGTGGAGAATTATAACATTGAAATTGGTCATTTGAAATCACTTCTGGCAAGAAATGGCTTTCTGTTCTGATCTGCTGCAATAAACTCTTTCTGTTTCATCCATGAAGCCTGATTATTCAGTTAGATAGAGACTATTACTACTACCAACAACAACAATTGTTATTAAAGTAAATCAGGATTAAGATTGGCTGATACTTGGATGGAACATCATAAGGAATACCAGGGATGTGCAGACTGTGCTAGGAATCCTGCCTGAAATCTTGGAAAGCTACTCCCACTTAGAGTTGACAGTACTTGGCTACTAGCCTGATTCACTATGTTCTTCCTGTGTTGAATTTGAAGCTCTGGTGGTATCCAGTTATGAATGTTCAGTCCAGACTGCTCTGGAGACCTGAGGCCCATTCATATTACAAAACTATAGCAGCGGCATTACTAGGGGGTGTGGGAGGTCCATACCACACTGTGTGATACTGGAGAGAGGGGTATCACCCAATGGGCTGGTACATCCAGAGGGACTGACCCAGCTACTGGGCAAGCGAGAAAGGGCACTTTCCCACTTGCCCAGCAGCCTGACATGACCCTAAATGAGCCCCCCAGGAGGTTGCACCACTGCCTCCTTCAACAACAGCAGTTGCTGAGGGGGCAGCGGTGCCTTCAAAGTCCCACATGGCAGTCACCATGTGGGACTCTGAAGACCTTAGGTGGTGGTTGTGGCACTTTTGGAGTTGTGTACAACAGCTTCCAGGCAGGGCTCTGAAAGCCTTATGGGGGCAGTCTGGCTGGGCAGTGTGCGGAGGGCAAGGCAGTCTCCCCCACACACCAGGTAACACCAACCCAAGTGATGCCACTGAACTATAGCACCATTATTTCACTTTAACTGCCATAGGTTCCATCCTATGGAATCCTGTAGTTTGGGGAGACAATGAAGCACCTATCTGAATATTTTAAATGCTCCTCCCTAATCTGCCAGTTTCAGGATGCCAGGACAGAATCTTGACAGTTAAAGTGGAATAATAATGCTATAACTGGTTATATGCTTAATTCACCAATTATTTTTTTCCTCTGAAGCAAATATTGTAAATAATAAATTCCTCACAATCAGGGAGCTTGCTCATATCCAAGGTTATCCCTGCCATTGGGCAGAGTGAAGTAGCTGCCTCAGGAAAGTGAAGAGGTGGCAATGGCTGCAGTCATTCTTCCAGAAACCATTCCTAGTTGTTTGTTACCCAAATGACTTGTCCTAAACTGGTTGCCATGAGGCTTGCTTACTGCTGGACTCAGCTGGCTTCTGCAGCAACCACCCTTATCTTCTTTTGCCTGTGGTTGTTTTGCTCTCCATCAACTCCTAGGAACTGCTGTTTTTCTGAAAGCCAGCCAGTTGCCTAGGCCAAGCAATTTTCTGCCTTCCTAATCCTTCTGAAATTAAAAGGGTGTTCTCTGTTTAGTTTTAACATAGCAAGTTTTAGCCAGTTGGCCCTTGAAAAATATTTTTCAAAGAAATGTAAGCTGTCTACAAGTAATCTAGCATTCCACATGTGTGGAGGACTGAATAGTTCAGCTGCATAAACTGGATGTCCATTAAGTCCCATCGAATGGGTCTCACCTCTCTGTGGGGTTGTCTATGGGATATGCAATGAGCCAAACAATTAATAAAACCCTATGATTGATAAGGCCTCAGAGGTAGAGAAGAACTGTTGGCCCTCATCCCCTTCTCCTTTTGTGTCGTGTCTTTTTTTAGATTGTAAGCCTTAGGGCAGGAAACCGTCCAATTAAAAAGATTGTATGTACAGCGCTGTGTAAATTTACAGTGCTTTATAAATAAAGGTTAATAATAATAATAATAATAATAATAATAATAATAATAATAATGTACACAGGGTCCACGATATACTGAATCACCCTCATGTATTATATCCATCCACCAATGGAGCATAAGCCTCTCTGAACTAGGCCAAGGTCTGGACCACAGATACCTCTGGGAGTGCAAGAATATTATCAATTACAACCCACAAGTCCCCTTGTTGCTAACACTGGGAAAAAGAGTACCCATATGACTCTAAAAAGTCTATGGCTTGGATCCAAAGTTCTCTGCATGTATGTGCAGAAATCTTTGCAGAGCAGCATTGCTGATCTTCCCCTCCTGATTAACCACCTCTCCCAATTTCTACATCACATTCACCTTCAGACTGGCTTTTCAAATGGGCCACTTCCACCAAGAAAGAGAGATAAGACCAGTGACCCCACTTGCCTACAATGTAACTTCCATGCAGATTCATGGAGACCTAGGCAGTAAACATTGTTTCAAGACATGAAAGAGATCCATAAAATCATATTGAGATGGTTCTCTCTCTCTCTCTCTCTCTCTCTCTCTCTCTGGTAAATAAAGGGGTTATTTATTGTATTGGTTAAATTAAAATGAATTGCTCTAATTCCACCTGCCTCATTTTCTCTTTGAATGTGGCCCTTCTAGTTCATTTAACATGAAATTGCAGATTTGTGTTGATGGTGTTTTGTTCTTGATAGTGAGAGAAGTTGTTACTGAAAAAATTAGCTACTCACCCTGAAGCAATCACTAACATTCCAGTCCCTGACTATAAAAAGGAATGAAGAGAGCAGATGGAAGCAAACAAAAATTGTATTAATAATACATAACAAAGTGCTGCCTACAAATGATATTTCACTAGAATGGGAAAAAAACCTGCTAAGGAAAGTGTAGCTTTTATTGGACCTTAATGTCTTTATCCTTCTCTAATGTTTCCATCTTCAAGAACCCCTCGTTTATTGACAGAACAACACAAATTGCAGAAGTAAATTGAATCACGGACTTGGAATGTAAAAATCAATGAGAAATAATTTTGTAGCACTAGAGCGACTAGTGTAATGCTAGGTATCCATTTAATTAACCATGAGCCTTTCCACATAATGCATGTTCATTGCCAGCTTTTCAGCTCCTAGTTATTCCAGGAATAATGGGTTTGGGATTCATCTTTAGAAAACCTGCATTAATATTTGAAAGCATTTAAATCCATTAGTGGGTCATCTGAACACTGCAGGTCACTTTTACATTGCTAATTGAAACAATAGTAATGGATTATAATCTAGTCTAATAATGTTCAGCGTGTTTTACCGGTTTTATATCTGTAGATTCCAGGAAATATGTAAATTTGTTGCAGAACCATTTTAAAATATGGAAATCTAAATTACAAATAAAACTACTACTTGCAAGAGGGGGGAGAGGGAGGAGAAAGAGAAATAGACTGCATTAATACACTGAAGAGTTAAATTATATTTTAGTGTCAAGAGAAATTTCTTTCACTAGACCTTCCAGTTTTCATTGCTTACACGCTGAAGGCTTAACATCTGGCACTCACATTTTCCCATGTTACGATTAGGAGAAAGAGAATATCATTAAAAACCAGTGAGTAAACAATCATGCCATTGTTTCCACATGTGAGCTATACATTGATTCTGGGCTCTAAGTGCTTTTTTACTTTTTACTTTTTTTTAGTTCTACATGAATTTATGCAAATGTTTTGTTTTCCATGGCTCCTCTCAAATTACTCAGACATTTTTGCTTTATGTGACAGTAATTGTGCCATGCGCAAATATGACTTCTGTATACTATGTCTGTTTGGGCTTTTTAAAAAATGCAGAACTAGAAATTCTGGAAAAAAAGAAAAGTCTGATATGTAATTGAATAGAGTACCAATTGATACTTTAGGACCCATTTTCATTTTTAATTCAGTACACATCATGTGCAGTTATCTTGCCTGAATCTTCATGAAGTGAATTCCTTTGTGATTGTGAAGATAAGAAAAAAAATCACTTCTCACTAGATAAAATGGGAAACAGCTTTAATACATTTTAATGCATACATGTGTGAATGCCATTTTGCCTTGACCTGCATGATGATGCTAAATATAAAATAACAGAGTACCTTCAAAATTTAAAGCTGACATTGTGTTCTAGTTATAGATAACTTATGGGAAAAAATTACTGTTCTAATGTTGGTGGATTACTCTTTGCTTACTTCTCTTCTCAGTTTTTCTTCTTTTGTTTTGCAAAAACTAAACCTTTTTTATTTTAAGATCCTCTAAAACAATGAAAACATTTTGGCATTCAGAAGATTAGATAAATTGATATATTGTTATAATTGTTTACATGGTGTTGAAGCAGCTGTGATTACTATGGATGGATGGCAAATTTCTTTGAGTTGTGTTTTAATAAAAACCAACATAATTCACACTACCCACATTAACCCCCCCTAAAAAAAATGAACCCACTGATTTGTTAGTGTCTGTATTTCTTCAAATTTTGTGAAATTTTTCCAATCCAATGTAAAAAATAAGTACATTACAGACAACAGCATATCAAATGTATGCAATGGAGAAGTTATTTCAAAAATAAATATATTCATAAAAACAGTATACAAACAAGCATATATTAAAAGAAAATTTCTTGCAAAAAAGAAAGCGAGGGGGAAGATGTGCACAAAACTGCATCTAAATTATTATGCTGTCTTTTATAAATGTTCACAAACTGATATAGAAATAGGACAAATCTTATACAGGGTAGAAAAGCAATAGTTACAGCAAGCAAAACATATTTTATCTTTATTTTATTTCATTTTATTTTTATGCTGACTTTCTCCCAAAAAAGGGATCCAAGGCAGCTCACAATATAAAAGCACGTTAAAACAAATTTTTAAAAAACAATTTGAAATAACCTAATTAAAACTCTACAAAGTTAAAATTTAAGACATAAAAAATTAAAACATAATCTACAAATCTAAAACAACCCCACCCCTCAAATAAACCGTGGTTTTAAAAATATTCATTCATCCTTAATGATACACAATGAAAGTTGAATAAGTAGGGGTAAGCATGTACAAAATATGTCCCTTTATTTCCTTGTACTTTTTTGCTTTTCTACTTCAGGTATTGGACATCCATGGGCATTCTTTATAATATCTTTTGGGTGAAACACACAGGCAAAAGAAAGTGTCTTCCAGATACTTTGAAGGCAGGGTGTTTAGAAGACACAAGAGGCGAAAGTGGAAAGTGGAAAGAAGCTGTACTCTGGGACTAAAAACTGGAAAAAAAGAAACCCCAATACTCATAATATAACGTTCAAAATCCACATCTTTGTGCATGCGTATAAACAGCCCATATCAGCAATTACAACATGCACAAACCTGACTGGGGGGGCATGGGGTGAAGAGGGGTGAAGAGGACATGTGGGGGGCTTCCATGATTGTGCTTTGCCAATGTATCACTTGGCACACTGATGCACCTGTACTGGTGGTGCATCACACGTTCGACTGTGTGATTGATCAAAGGGGTGGCCATTTAATGGAATGGCATCTGGGTGGAATGTGGGAGGTAATTTGATGTCACAGACATGGTGTTTGGGCAACAGTGCATATTCATGGCGGGGAGGTGACAAAAATGATAAGAATGATGCAGTGCAGCTTGACATCATGCCATGCGGACTACCAGTGGGTGTTTGGCCTGCCTTTGGAGTGGTGCACACAGTGGGACCATGCAGACAGTGGGGTTTCAACCCACTTTTGGAAAATGCAGGATCAAGCTGCTTTTTCTTCCCATCTGCTTTGGGCTGTGGTTAACCTTTGGAGGTGATACACATAAATAAGACACATAACCAAATGTCCATTGTGATATGGATGATGTCCATTTAATTACATTTAATGAGCAGAGAGGAAAGTGGTACATTTCTGATCTGTGTTGTTTTAGTGTGTGTTCACCTATATATTTCATCCTATTTCACTGCAATTAAAGTATTTGTATAAAAATTCATACATATGGAATAATCTCCCCTCAGAGGCCCAATTGGCACCAACACAGGTGTCATTCAAATGCCATATCAAAACATGGACTGGCATCTTATTAGGTATTTATGCTATTGTAAACTGACTGGGAGCCAACATGGTGTGGCAATTTTGAGCCATGGACTATAGAGGTCAAGGTTCAATTCCTTGCTCAGCCACAGAAACCCACAAGGTGACCTTGGGTGAGTCACACAGTCCCAGCCACAGCAAACCTTGTGATAGGGTCAACATAGGGTTGCCAAAAGTCAGAAATGACATGAAGGCACACAACAACAACAGACCTGACTTACAATCACATAAAGGTGAATTGATATGTTAATATATGTTTGTATTCTCACAAAGGGAGAAGAATCATAGATACATCACTGGTACTATTGTGCAAATAAATCCAGTGGGATGGTTGTTGTACAACATGTCCCAATTGGGCATTGGGACCATTTCACATCAGATACATTGTGCAACATTGCAATTACTAGCATGGTTGTGTATAGTGTCAGTGACATTGCTCCATCAATAGCAATACCAAATGCATTGTAAAATAATGCTTCATGGCCTCTGATGCAGGGCCCAGCTATGATTTTTGTTCTTAAAGCCTTTGGAATCTAACTGATTTTATGCAATTTGCACATGTGCTATGGTTTACATCAGTGATTCCCTGCTAGGAGTGGTGGAAAGATCGAGGGTGTGGTAAAGAAGGAACGCAAGAAGAACCAGCTGCCTTTATGACCATGGTGAGAATGAAGACTGGCTGAAACTATTCTTTTCCGGGTCCCTTAAAAGCACCATGCAGCTTCACTGATTGCTTAATGTAGCAGTATCTCCCACTCTTTGCTTTCCCATGAACAGGGACGTAGCTAGGATTTTAGGAAGGGGGGGGTCCAGACTAAGTGCCACCATTATAATGGGGCTTGGGTGCGGCGGCGCAGCAGCACACACCATTCATTTTTCTAATGGAAGGAGGGGGTCCGGACCCCCAGATCCCCCCCCCCGGCTACATCCCTGCCATGAAAGCTCATTCCCACAGTTCCATTTTTAGACTGACTGACTGACTAGAGTGAGGAGTTAGAGCACTTGGCAGTAGGGGGAAAGCTTTGCAAGAACTTGGCTAGCAGGCTGGAGATATGCTGCTGCCCTGCTTTCGTCAGACAGGGTGAGAAAAGAGATAGCAGAAAAAACAATGTTTGTGGGGGAAGATAGCTGAAAGCTGTGTAGGGAAAGCATGTCTACCCCAGTGAAGAAGGATTGAGAGTCCTGCCTTGCAAGAGAGAAGCTTTTCCCTTTAGAATCATAGAATAGAATCATAGAGTTGGAAGAGACCGCAAGGGTCATCCAGTCCAACCCCCTGCCATGCAGGAAATCCAAATCAAAACATCTCCGACTGATGGCCATCCAGTGTCTGTTTAAAGACCTCCAAGGAGGGAGACTCCATCACTCTCCGAAGGAGTGTGTTCCACTGTCGAACAGCCCTTACTGTCAGGAAGTTCCTCCTAATGTTGAGGTGGAATCTCTTTTCCTGTAGCTTGCATCCATTGTTCCGGGTCCAGTTCTCTGCAGCAGCAGACAACAAGCTTGTTCCCTCCTCAATATGACATCCCTTCAGATATTTAAATAGGGCTATCATATCACCTCTTAACCTCCTTTTCTCCAGGCTAAACATTCCCAGCTCCCTCAGTCGTTCCTCATAGGACATGGTTTCCAGACCCTTCACCATTTTAGTTACTATTATTATTATTATTAACCTTTATTTATGAAGCGCTGTAAATTTACACAGCGCTGTACATACAATCTTTTTAATTAGACGGTTCCCTGCCCTCGGGCTTACAATCTAAAAAGACATGACACAGAAGGAGAAGGGAGTGGTGGAGGGAAAGGGTAAGAGGTCCAGCAGTTCCTCTCTACCTCCAAGGCCTGGACCAAGGCAGATGGACTGGAGGGAGGGCTTGGCTTCTTTGGACACGCTCCAGTTTCTCAACATCCTTTTAAAATTATGATGCCCAGAACTGGACACAATATTCCAGGTGGGACCTGACCAGAGCAGAATAAAGTGGCACTATTACTTCCCTTGATTTAGACACTATACTTCTATTGATGCAGCCTAAAACCGCATTGGCCTTGTTAGCTGCCACGTCACACTGTTGCCTCATGTTCAATTTATGGTCTACTTGGACTCCTAGATCCCTTTCACAAGTCGTTTGATTCAGCCAGGTTTTCCCCATCCTATATCTGTGCATTTTATTTTTCTGCCGTTAAGTGCAGTACCTTACATTTCTCTGTGTTGAAATTCATTTTGTTAGCTTTGGCCCAGCTTTCTAATCTATTAAGGTCATTTTGAATTTTGATCCTGTCCTCTAGGGTATTAGCTACTCCTCCTATCACCTTGTCACTTTAGGAGCAGTGACCAAACAGCTAATCAAGCAATAATCTAGAAGTTTCTCACCACACTGGTCTTGCAACAAAGGCCAGAGTGGATGAGAAGTTTCTCAGTCACTGATCAGTCAGCTCCTTTGTTGCTGCTCCCAGGGTTACTACATGCTCCCAGGGTTGCTACATGCTGTGTATACATTGAATACTGTGTCCAGTTCTGGGCACCACAATTAAAAAAGGACATTGAGAAACTGGAGCGTGTCCAAAGGAGAGTGACTAAAATGGTGAAAGGTCTGGAAACCATGCCCTATGAGGAACGACTTAGGGAGCTGGGGATGTTTAGCCTGGAGAAGAGAAGGCTAAGAGGTGATATGATAGCCCTGTTTAAATATTTGAAGGGATGTCATATTGAGGAGGGAGCAAGCTTGTTTTCTGCTGCTCCAGAGATTAGGACCCAGAGCAATGGATGCAAGCTGCAGGAAAAGAGATTCCACCTCAACATTAGGAGGAACTTCCTGACAGTAAGGGCTGTTCGACAGTGGAACAAACTCCCTCAAAGTGTAGTGGAGTCTCCTTCCTTAGAGGTCTTCAAACAGAGGCTGGATGGCCATCTGTCGGGGATGCTTTGATTGTGATTTCCTGCATGGCAGGGGGTTGGACTGGATGGCCCTTGTGGTCTCTTCCAACTCTACAATTCTATGATTCTATGCAAAGGTAGTGAGTGATCAAACAATCCATTGAGCAATGACTGAGAAACCTCTTGCCTGTGTCAGCTTTTGATGCAAGACAGGCATGGACAAGAACATTCCTGATCACTGCTTGACCAGCTGCCCAGTTGCTGCTTGACCAGCTGCTCAGTTGCTGCTACCTTTGCACCTAGTCACTATGGCAGCAGCATCCAAACAGATGGCCAGCCAGCATCCTTTTTGCTGTAAGGCTGATGCAGGGAGAGAGAGGAGCAGGCCTGAGGTGGTTCTCTTGCTATATTCACACATGAGAAGGTGAAGTGAAAGAAGAAGCAGTGATGAGTGGACACAGCTGAAGTAGATGCCACTAGCTAGATGATTGCTACACAAACGGTAGACCTAATATTAAGAAATGGGTCTAGGGGTTCTATGCTCAGCTCATGCTACCCTGGTCCATAACTCAACTCCCCAATTTTCATCTGTGAAATGTTGGAAGTGTTATTTAGTTATTAGTTGCACTTTTCTTGCACTTTGATGCTACAACAAGAGCATCCTCATTCATAAGCTGCTATGCAAGCATTTCCAAACATTTGAATCCCTAGTGCCTTTGAGACAGAATCTGAAAGAAGGCAGGTTTAAGATATCTGTGTGCACCGTTGGGATGGATATCTAGTCTTCTACGTTGCTTTATCATCTGTTTTTGGAGGCAGGTTACAGATATGGGTTTGTACTATCCAATGGAAATGATAGGAATGAGCTCTTTCCAATGGAAAAGTGGGCTCACTTATCTCATTTCCACTACAGTCTCTCAAAACTTCTCCAATATGGGAAATCCTCCAGAGACTGGTTTTAGCCAACTCTGAGGACTGTAGCAGGAACAGAAAAGAATTTTATTTGCTTATGTATTTCTTAGATTTATATCCCACTTCTTTCCTAGAGCTGGTGTGCTCCCAACATAATTTAAAATAAACCCTGCCAGTGAAATACAGTAGAGTAAACATATTAAAATGCAAATTAAACTGGGCCATACTTCTAAAACATAAATTCAGTTAAGATCATTTAAAGCTCCCGAATAATAACAAATCAAATTAAAATATTAAAAAGTCCAGGCTATCCACTTTTAACCTGTCTTTGAATCAGGAAGGCAGTTGTTGAAGGCGTTCCTGAATTTCTTTTTTTTAAAAAAGCATTTGGCCAGAATCTGATTGCAGTTGCTGTTCTAAATCGGCATAACTAGGGCAGCAGAGGCAGTGGTAGCAGGAAATCAAATCCTGTGGATGCAGCAACTATGAAGGAAATGAAGCATTAGAGATGGAGAGATGCCTTCTCTATTATTTTAGAGTGAGTCTCGCCTCCCTGTTTGGGTCACCACTGTTGGAAATGAACTGAGAGTCAGTACAGCTAACAAACTGCAAGTATCAAAAATCAAACCATCCAGTTCCAGTTAGAATATGGGGATGCTGCTTTGGACAAACTGATTTTTTTTTTTTTTGAACCATTTTAAAAAGGGAGTCTTACATGCAATGTGTTGCAATAGTCAAAACCAAAGATTATAAGAATTCTTCACATTTCAGATTTCAATCTCCCTTATCCAAAATGCTTGGGACCAGAGACAGGATCACACTACATTGTTATAGCACTATTATTTCACTTTTAACTACTATGATTACCTCCAATGTAATTCTGGGCTTTTTAGTTTAGGGAGGCCTAAGAGCTCTCTGCCTAAGAATTCCAAATGGCCCTCCCTAAACTACAAATCTCAGGATTCCACAGGAAGAAAACATGACAGTTAAAGTGGAATAACAGTGCTACAGAGTAGTGTGATACTGTAGTGTGTTGGATTTTGGATTTTTATGGTTTTGGAATAGTTACATATACCTAATGAGATATCTTGGAGATGGAATCCACGTCTAAAATGAAATTCACGTATGTTTTATATATACCTTATACACATAGCCTGAAAGTAATTTTATACTTAACATTTTTAATAATTTTTCAGGAAACAAAGTTCATGTACATGCCCCATCAGAAAGCAAAGGTGTCATTATCTCAGCCATCTATTATCCAGCCAATTTGGATTTTGGAGTATTTTGGAATTTGGAATTCCAGATAAAGAAAACTCAACCTGTATAAGAATAATGGGATATATTAAAAGCACTTTGGAGTAGAAGTAAGTTTTTTATAGTTGTTTTTAATGGACCCCCTTGTCCTGACAGAATGGTGACTTTTGCCTTATGAAAATTTGGTGCAGCACCCATTTTAGCCATTCAATTATTCCTACCATTTTAAAGGTATACTATTATGATAATGCATTATTGCAATCACACAAAAGAAAATATAATTCTGTGGTTGCCCAAATAAATTTGTTTGAATAAGCTAAGAAGTAATAATGAACAAAAAACTCAATATCTGCTAATAACTGCATATAAGACAAAATGCAATGTTATTCCTCAAATAACATTCTTTAAAGATAATAATTATAGAGATTTGTGATAAAACTCCAGACATCTAGCCAATTCAGTGCCCACCTATAAATTTGTGGCAGGGCACTATGTTTACTGACAAATGTCCAGTGATTATGGAATATTAGTTGGCCAGTTGGATGGGAAAGAGAGAAGTTAGGACCTAAATGCAATTGCTTGCCCCAGCTAGCGAAGATCTATCGAACCAGTGGGGCTTCCTTGAAGTATCATTCAAATATTGACATAACAGGACACTCTAGTTGGGATTAGGTTTGAGCCAGAATTCTCAGCTGAGGAGAAAAATAAATGGTGAAAAGCAGCATGAAGAAGAGGAGAAGAAACTGAATGACAGCAGAGAGGAAGTTGCCATAAGCTGACAAGAGATGGGAAGGCACATACACACACACTTACTAGGGATGGAAAGTATAAAATTATTTATTCTCAAACTGAAGAATGAATGGGGTCCCTGGCAGTTGAGAAACCCAGTCAGGAAGCTTAGGACAGTGGGAATTTTGCCCAGTTTTCTCTGGTATTAGACAACCCAAAGTGTTGCAGAAGACATATTCTGTCAAGAACAACAACACATGGGATGTTTTATGTTTTCTGGACACAAAAAGGGATTTAATGTGTAGAAAACACTACTTTCTGTGTAGGGAGTCTGTGTTGGAATATTCATTTTTTTCCTTCCTTCACTATGGAAAAAACTACTGTAATTATTCATCCTTGCTTGCAAAACAGTTGAGGATTTACATGTCTAGTATATCATTATACATCAGATGTATATACAAATGATAACTTTTATGGGCCCATGGACAGCTAGGTAAAGTCTAGATTACAGCAGAAAAGTTACTTACTGCCTGTTATTGACCCAAGCATATAAACATGATGGAGCTAGTCTGTTCAGTTTCTTGATCCATTAATTCACGTTAACACCTGTAATTTGGATCTTTTTTAAAAAAAAAATAGAATAACGTGTTCAACAAAATGCATATCACATTTTTCAATAATAATGAAACTACTGGTAACATAGATATATTTCTTGTGTCAAAATATTATTTCGGATAATTTTGCAAAAATATATATATCTTGGTATAAACTAGATTATTCTGTTTTGAAAATCTTACCAACAAAATGTTGTATTTATCACACTCTGAATAGAAAAAAAGATTTTATTTGTTTACATCATCTTTTTTTGTAAAAGACATCCATGGAAGATGTGTTGGATTAAAAGACTTGTGTTGTATTTATATTACATCACCTAAGTGTTGCTTGGTTTTAGTCTGAGTTATTGTAGCTGAAAAATGAGAGTGCCTATCAGATTGAAAAGATCAGGAGGTAGGTGTAATGAATCTCATAACCCTACTGCCTCAAGGTCAAAGGTTCAAATGAAGATCAAGAGAGAGTAGCAACCCTTGGTAAGGTACCTGGCCTTTATGAAATGAATGTTGATCCCACTTCACAGAGGGAATTACTTGAGTCAGTTTTAGTAGTAAGGCAACAGTTCAGTGCTTGTGCAGATGAAAACGTTTCTTGTCTCTTGATATGTTATTCAGTATAAGAATATGAAATTATTTCAATTAATATATGCAGCAAATATATTCAGTTAATGAGATCAATCATATGAACCAAAGAATTACTCTTCTACCGAGAACAACAAATAAAATTGCAAGGATGTGTATATTTTTTGCATATCTCTCTCCTGATGTGTATTGTTCTGATTAGTGGGTATGACACAGTCATAATGGTGCAAAAAGTAGAGACAATGTTTCTCATTAAAGAAAAACAATAAATTTGAGCTAAAACCACTTGCTTAATTAAATAGCTTCTAAAATGTTTCACAATGTCATAAAGTGGTAAAAATCTTCATATCAGAAAAGAAACACAGTGAAAGTGACAGCAACAGAAGAAATATGGTGTGTGTGTATGAGCCTGTGTGTTTAAGATCCGTTTTGAAATTAACATGATAATGTTTCTTGAGTTAAGTTCTATAATGCTTAATAATGGAACTTACTATTTTAATAGTTTTTAATAAAGCCAAAAGGTATTTAATGATAATTAAAAGACTGGTATACCCCCAAATTGTTTGTTTGTTTGTTTGTTTTGATCAAATGTGTGATCAAATGTTACTGATGTGAAAAGAAAAAAGAATGCCAAAGTAGATATGGGTTTATCTTTCTAATAATCACTGCAATGTCAAACCCACACTGATAAAAGATGTAGTAAGGTACCTTCCTAGGCAGAATTAAAGTAACTCTTTAAATGCGTTTAGAAAGACAGTGAGAGAATAGGGTAAAGAGAAGTTAAAATAATTTTTTATGTCATTTTGATCCCCTTCAAAATAGGGGGGGGGATTATTTATTTATCAGATCGATAAATTGCCTTTTACCATAGACCTTCTTGTTAATAGAGGCTATCTATATAAATACCTAAAAGGTTCTGGCCAGTATGAGCTGACAGACTAGAAGAAAGGACATTACCAAACAAAAACAAAACAAAACAAACAAACAAACAAACCCTAAACTGGTTACATACTAATTTTTATTTGTTTGATATGATATAACCAATGATGTTCAAGATAATGAAAAAATTATAACATCTTGCCAGCAATAGGATTATCAACCAAATTTTGGTCAGAATGACAAATTCAAAATTAGTTCTATCTAAAGTAGGTCCATTGGGGCTATCTGCAAGGGCCAAAAGACCTGTATTCCTCCCAGCCTCATGTCATCCTGTTCAGATGATGCATGCCAAAACCCAAGGCAATCCAGCCTCAAAGGGGCATTAGCACAGATAGAAAATGACCCACTGGGCCCCTTAACATCCTCTGCCATCACTACTAAGAAGACCCCGGTCTCAGCATCTGACATGAAAAAAGGCATCCTGGCCATGCGTATCATATGCTGCAGTGGCGTTTGCTCAGTACAGATGACTCTGGAGGAAGGTAAGGAGTGCACAGCAGTAATGGGTCCATGGTATGGCAGCGATCAGCTGTGTAAACACCTGCCTGTCCCCACACCAGCTTGGGGACTGACCCGGGCTAGGATCCCCATTGAAATTAGAGGAACATAAATAAGTTGTGACTAATAAGTTGCTTTCAATTCAGTGAATGTAGTCTTACTAGCACCAACATGAAATTTAGTCCAGAAAGAAAACTATTACAAAGAAAAGAATACGGTACAGAGTTAGAGTGTCAGCCCTAAAACCTGATTTTGTCAGATAACACTGCTGAATCCTACTAGATGTGGGACCAAGGCCAATTTTAAATGTGAAAAAAAATTAATTTCCACTTTTTGGACTAATATGCAAATGGAAACACAATTTCCTTTTGAATGGTACCCTTCCATATGTTTTCCAGGGTTGTATCTATTAGAGAAGGTTGATAAAAATGCATGCATTTGGGTAAGTTGATAGGAACTGAAACTGATCTCTTTAAAGCATGCATTCCATCACTCATCTATAGTCTCTCTGCTATATTTTGTTGGTGAGAAGACATTAGATTTTCAGGAAGGCATAAAATTGTTGCAGAAACTAGTTATGAGCTTCTGGTATCAATTGGTAAAGTTGATATTAAAATCAAGAGACTAATTTTCAATATCAGCTAAATGACCCAAAGTTTGAAAATAATGATGAAGAATTATACCATTCAGGTAAATTTAATTTTAAATGCTCCCCAATAGTAGAAAAAATTGTCAAGAATTTGTAAACACTGCATCAGATAATGTTGCACTACACATACCTATGAATAACCAATGGTGCCATTTCCATTGAATTTGTTTTAATAAGAAGTAGAACCCTCTGTTATTCAGTCTAATAAGAAATGCTTGTCAGAATGTGTGAAAGCCATCTGAGTATCAAAACAGGACAGCTAGAGCATGTGCTACAGTGGTTTCAGGAACACCTCCATATACGAAAAAGTGACACCTCTATTGAGATAGGAAACGGCCTCATCAAATATGGCAAAGCTCAATTAGTTAATAGTAGACGATAACTCTTGCTTGCTTGCTTGCTTCCTTTATATCCTGCATTTTCCTAGGGTTGAGAACCTTCAGATGTAATAATAAGTTTTAAAAGGGGGGAGGGGCAACAGACCAGGAACAGAAAAGATGGCGATTTGAGTAATAGAGATGCAGGTTTTAAAGATGTACTTTCCCCTAACCATTATATTTATAAAAGGAAGATGCAGAAATGGATACTAAGCATTGCATTGGAAGTGAGTGCTACCTTTCTGTCTGAGCACTACTAATAATATTGAACCTGGTCCATATTATGGGATATCTGTTTTGTTGAGGTTGTGATTGATCCACCAGTTCCTCTTTTCATTTTAATCACCAGAGTAAAGAAATAGAGTTAAAGAAAGAAAGAGAGAGAGAGTCAAGAAACCGGGGGGGGGGGGGGGATTTAAACCTAAGTTCCTTGAGAAGATCAAATTCTAGTTTGTGTTTCCTAAAAAGCAAGCTCTTTGTTTTGTTTGTTGCTAAAGTGCTTAAATGTGCCTAGGTCAATTTGGAACATCTGCTCCTGATTTAATGTTTTGCTTTCAATTATTTTCAATATGTTTTAGCTGAAAATGATTTGTTTTAAAGGGTGAAAGGTGGTGGAGATTTTTGTCTCTGTGAACGACAGCACTTCATCAGTTGAGCAGCAGTGTGCACTCAGGACCCCCCCCCCCCAAAAAAAAACAACTCTGGCATAGCTGATATAAAACTGGAAAGGAATGTTGTAGGGAGGGGAAAACATATAAACATATGCACCGTTCTAATAGCATTCACATATTTGGCATTCTGTCTATCTAGCTTAGCAGATTTCCAGTTGATGCCATGCCTAGGTATTGCTGGAGAAGGCAACCAATTGTCTGTCAGATGTTTTACACAACAGCTTCCTTAAATCTGGAGAATATGGCCGGTGGTCAGGGAAAAATAGGAGTTGTAGCTAGAAAGATCTGGCTTGAACAAGGTTGTCTCCTACTGCTACAGCTGAACAATAGCTTGATAAATTCCAAAATCCATGTCAGGCAAATGCTGTTATTGTGCCAAACCCAAAAGTCACAAAACAATATGTGAGCTTTTGAGTTTGCTGGAATCTTCCACTAGGTTGAATGGTACACAGAAAAGTGGAGGAGGGATAAAATGTTGGTTGATGTTGAAGTTGTGCAGTCTGCTTTTAGTTCCAGTATTAAGATGAAGCATGGGAGAAGGCTGTAGACATTCATATTAGGCTCTGCTAAGTGTTGCAATGGTTCTTCTTTTTCACAGGACTTTTTCACAGGCCTAGGCTTGCTGAGATAAAGAAACAAACAATGGCTAATGCACCCTTTCTTGACAATTAAAAAGACAACTTTTATCTAACTTTGTCTCCATCTTTTGGTGAAATAAACGGATAATATTTGTGACTGACTGACTGACTGACTGACTGATTGATTTGATTTGATTTAAATCCCATCTTTGATTTATATCCCAACCATGTCCCTTAAGAGAGCCAATATGGCGTTGTGGTTGGTATGTTGTAGTAGAACACTGACAGTCAATGGTTCAAATCCCTGCCTGGTCATGAAAATCCACTGGGTGGCCTTGTGCAAATCCCACTCTCAGCTTCAGAGGAAAGCAAGGGCAAACCCCTTCAGAGCAAATTCTGCCAAGAAATCCGTGTGCTAGATTTGCTTAAGAGTTGCCAATGGGTCAGAAATGACTTGAAGGGACACAACAGCAGCAGGAGCAGCAACAGCAGCAGCATCTCTCTTGGTCACAATTCAAGGTGACTGCAAGCACAATATATTTACATCCCTAATGGGAGGTTAGGATATTTCCCACCTTGCTCTCCTTGAGGCATTGAGCAGGTGGATGATGCACCCTAACTCTGCCTACAGGCTGGCACATAGTTCCGGTCTGTATAGGCCCAATGACAGCATATAAAGACTCTTTTTGTTTAAATGAATTTGAGGATTAATTGGGGTAGGGATTTTTAAAGGGTATGTTATCTTTATTGTTCGGTTTTTGTAATGATTTTATGCTTTTTTTAAAAAAATTAATAACATTTTAATACAATGGCTTGTTTAACTGTGTTTTAATGTTGAATTATTTGTCGAATCCTATATGGCCTTTTAGATTATGTTGCATAATCATAGAATCACAGAGTTGGAAAAGACCACAAGGGCCATCCAGTACAAACTCCCCTGCCATGCAGGAAATCTCAATCAAAGCATCCCCAACAGATGGCCGTCCAGCCTCTGCTTAAAGACCTCCAAAGAAGGAGACTGCACCACTCGGCGAGGGAGTTTGTTCCACTGTTGAACAGCCCTTACTGGCAGGAAGTTCCTCCTAATGTTGAGGTGGAATCTGTTTTCCTGTAACTTTGCATATACCTAGCTATGTAGTAGCGGTACTAAGGAACCCCTTTACTGACTTGCTAAAATGCTTAATGGGACACCAACAAGAGTGCTTGATGCACATCAGGACTGAGGCACATCAGTACACAATGTATACTGAAGCACATCACACTCTTTGATGCTCTGCTATGTAATATCCAGTAACAGCAACTGTCTACTGGATACAGATACTATACCATTGCACAACTCTAATTTCTGCAGACATAATGCATTCATGAAGGTGTAGGGACCCAAAAAGGTTCTGGTGATACCATCATAGAGTTGAAAGGGGCCTCAGATGCCATCAAGTCCTTTTTATCAACAGGTTTTTAGTTCTTTGTTTTTTAATTTTGTTATAAAATGACTTGTCACTTGAAATGTGGTGCTCAAGGAGAGTGCTGCAGATACCACGGACTGCCAAAAAACAAATAGACAGGTCTTAAAGCAAATCAAGAATACATGACTCATTAGCAAAAAACAATGATGCTTAGTAAAGTAGAAGAAGTAGTAACACCTATCTGAACTCGTATGGCAAACGATACTGTGAGGAAGGATAGGACTTTGATATCCCCTATGGCAGAGACCAGGGTGCTTATGTACTGTGTGTCTGGCACAAGGTGCTAGAATGCAGCATGTGATGAGACCAGAATCAGAGGCTGTTTAAGGCTTGATTGTCCCCTCACATGCCTCTCTGGATCTTCATCTGGTCGTTTTGGAGCCAAGTAGGAATTTTCTCCTCTTTTACCTGTTCTTCCCCTAGTGCATACTACATCTGTGGGACTTGGACAATTGTCTTCAGGTGGTATCATTAATTAGTCTTTCACTTGGCAGGTAGTGGAGGAAAATATAAATCTTTGGTGATCACCACTGGCATCCTTTTGGTGTAGGGTACAGCTCTAAAACCTCCTCTTGTAGGCTTCTGAGGACCAGGGGGTTGGGGAAGGAGGCTACTCTTGAGGTTAACCTGGGATCTGGGCTCTTACATATAGAGTCATGGAGCTAGGGTGAGAGTCCATTGGGTCATCTTCCAATTACTGTCAGCCAGAGAGAAACCCAAGTATTCAGCTTCCCCACAGTGGTGAGGTCTTTTGCCCAAGGAAAGGAAGAGGAGGTTGTCAAGGGGTTAACAACAGTTCTTAAATAGGTTAGATCAAATAAAGTAGTCCTCCTTTAACCCAGTTTTCTGTGTCTGGTCCATGTCTGGTTATCAAAAAAAGGAAGATTGCATTACTGAGATGGATAGTCTCAATCTAGGAAGCACGGCCCTGAACAGGACTGTTAAAAACAGGTGACTTGGAGCTCTGCCATCATAGAGTCACCATAAGTCAATATCAGTTAGCAATAACAAAACGACCTTGGATTTTGTATTGGAAGAAAGGCAGTATATAAATACAATTAACTAATTAATTGAATTAATGATACCATGTATAATAATAATAATAATAATAATAATAATAATAATAATAATTTGTTTTATTTATATACCGCTATTCCAAAGATCATAGCGGTGAACAGCAAGTAAGCTAATTAGCAAGTAAGCTAATTTGCCCCCAACAGTTTGGGTACTCATTTTAGCGACCTCGGAAGAATGCAAGCCTGAGTCGAGCATGGGCCCTTTTGCTGGTCTTGAACTCGCAACCTTGTGGTTTCGAGTGAATGGCTGCAGTACAGGCATTTAACCACTGCACCACCAGGGCTCCTTCATCATTAATTCCAGCTATATTGTACCTTTTTTTCTGATCCGTGGCTGCTCATTTTTCTTCTTAAAATGGAGGGGGAAACCTCAAAACTCCAAATGTATACCTTGAGTGTTAACAATGAGATTTGGGGTAGCTTATTTAAACAAAGGTTTTCAACTAACATGTTACAGACTATGAGTAAAAGTGTGTACTGCCAAAGCTTACACACCATTCAATATATTTCTCTTAATGGGTAAAACATTTCTTAGCTCACCCAGGATCCTTTTGGCTGAAACCCAAGGTATACTGTGAGCTTTCTGTCTCCCCAATTCTCTTCCCTCTCCTGCTTTCACCATCAGTAAAATCCATAACCTGTTTCAAAAATTCTTGCAGTACTATTAAACTGAAATCTACAGTGAAATGGTTATTCCTGAGACATTAAACCAACACCCTTATGTACATATACCCTAAGAACAAAACAGGTAATCTATTGTCCAGATTCCTTTGGCATACTGTTTGCAGTGGAAAGGGAAATACAAGAATTTGGGAAGAAAATCTGGGAATTGTTGATGGAGTATCTATCAAAGATATATACAAGTCTTCTTGATCATTTTTCTCTTCCCTCCCTCACTTTGGTAAACAACACCAAGTGACTTTGTTAAATATTAAGGAGCCTTGCTTTCTATTAATGTTATCAAGCACATGAAATATGTCTGATGGATTTATTCTACTGTAAAGGAACCATCTTCTGTTGTCTCCCTAGGGATTGTCCTCCAGCTGTTTAAACTATAATTCCATCACTAGAAGGAGTGGTTGAGGCTGACCTCTATGTAATGTACTCATTGCTGCTCAGCCTGTAAATTGTAAATGAAACCTTTTGTAATAATGTTAAAATATGCATGCAGAGGAATGAAAGCAGCAGAGGTCAGCAGTGCAGCCTCTCTATGGGGTCAGTGCATGCTCAGAGCAGCTGGCAGATATACACCAGCAACACACAAAAATATACCTAGAGGTAGGAATGGAAAATAATCTAATGGTTTCTCATTTCTCGACAGAAACAGCCATGTTGTGCCTGAAAAAAGATGGAATGGTGTTCATTTTACCATGAAACACCATCAATTTTCAAAGGCAAAAAAATCACACACCCAAAACTATTTCCAGAAAACTACCTTTGTGTACATTTCAAAAATGTCAGATACACACTTTAGTTCTGGGCTGAAAACTCCATCCCTTCAGATACTGCTAGACTGTAACTCCCAGCAGCCTTTCCAGCACAAAGTAAAGAGTGCTAGGAACTGCAGTCCAACAACACTCAGAGGGAGAAACTTTGTCTACTCTTGCTTTAGTTGACTGATACACAATATACCTAATTCTTATTTTTTTTAAAAAGTATTGTAATATAGCTAATTGTAAAGTGTTTTTTTAAATTAAAAAAAGGATTACATGCCATTTAAACATTTTTTTAAAAGGAAAGTCAAATAGGTTTATAGACATCTACTAGTTACTCATCAGGACTGTTCAATGCCACAGGAAGGGGAGAAGAACCAAACAATTCTGATCAAGAAGCACTAAGGGGAAAAAATCGCACAATTCCAAACGAAAAGGTGAGACACACAGGCCCTAGTGACGGAGTGAATAGTGTTCCTGGATGCTTGTGGTCTTCATGACAGAGAGCCTGGAAAACTATTTATTGGCTCTTCTTAAGTATAAAATGTATATTTCATTTTGAAAAACATTCCACTCTGTACTTATTTTTAAACAAGTTGCAGGCTTTTTTTTTCACTTAAAGCAACCACAATTCACTGTGAATACTGAGTGCTTAGAATGTTTTTACGTTTTTTTAAAAAAAATTCCAAAATGTTTTAAAAGCTGTTAGCAATGTTATATAAATTCTTTCTCAGAGAAGATATTCATGCATAAGTTCATGAATTTAGGAACTGGGGTTTTATATCTCTTAATTTTAATGTCATCAGCATCTATTTTATGTCCATTTGTATATAATCATAAGTGCTGTCCTTGCTTTTTTACTCAGAACAACTTGGGTGTGTTACACACGCGCCGAAAGTACGTGTTAGGGTTAGGATGGGGCGTATTAGGGTTAGAAAGGGGCGTCTATTCTAGGCGCCCCTCAACCCTAGTATGGACTGGGTCCTTCCATACGGGCGCCACCATGTTGACATCGTGGACGCATAGCATCCCGACGTCATGTGGCAGAAGTGATGCCGCAAGTGCGCGACTAGCACCTCGTGACACCACTTCTGGGGCACAGAAAGAAGTGCCATTTTCGGGCTTCTTTTTTGTTGCATCCAGGAACCACGCGGTTTGGCCACTGCGGTTCCTGGACGCAGAAACTGGCGGCGCCGGCAGACCGCCACTTTCAGGCAGTGTGTAACACACCAAAGAATCTCTTCTAGTGTCCATAAATATATTTTAAAGGCTATTGGCTATTATAAAGTATCTTTACCAGACAGTGAATGCAGTTTAGTGGTTTGAGTATTGGATTATCCAAGCCTGCAACAGAATGACTTGAAGCCAGGAGGAACACAGGCCTTTTGGCCCATGTGAACAGCTCCTAAGACTCTGGAGGTCAGGGTTTGAATCCCTACTTAGCCATGGACCCCCACAGAGCGAATATGGGCAAGTCAACTCTTTCAGTTTCAAAGAAAGGCAAAGGCAAACCCCTTCTGAACAAATCTTGCCAAGAAAAAAGTCTTAGGGTTGCCATCAGTCAGAAATGATGTGAAAGCATGGAACAAAATTTCACTAAAATTTATCCTTTTATTTGTATAATATTTATTATATTTTAAAATGTATTTGTAGACATTTATATTTTCGGTTTTACATATTTGTAAGGTGTAGTTTTAACTCTTTGTGTTTGTATATATTATAAAACACACTCAGTGTGTATGCAAAATAATGAGGCATTAAGAACATCAACAACAGGAATGATCTGTATCCAGGTTGGATGTTATGAAAGCCGCTCTGATAGCCTTTAGGACTGAAGGGTGGGGTATAAGTACTCTAATAAATAAATAATAAATAAACTCTACGACATGCTCAACAGCTTTCAGCAAGATCACTGATGTGAGTAAGGTTTGTTTATCAGAAAAGTATCCATGCTTGGTCCTATCTCTCTCTCTCTCTCTCTCTCTATATATATATATATATATATCACACACACACACACACACACACACTTTCTTCATGGGAGATAAGCTTTGGGGGACTCAAAATAGGTTAGTGCCATGACTGGCTCATTCCATGGACCATTTAACTAGACTGCCTAGAATTGTGCAGCCATCACTGAACTGCCAGGAACACAAAGTAATCAGTGCTGCAATTATGAACATTCACACTTGAATTCTGTTACCTTCGGTACAGATACAGGTCTTGAATTAAGTAGTTCAGAAAGGCAAAGTTATTTTCATGAACAGGTTGGCAGCACTTTTTCTAAAGCATAATCACTTTATCTTACTTTATAAGGAAACCTGCCTTGCTCACAATCTATGTACATAAAGACAAAAATCATCTTGAAGTCCATCACAACAGATACACAGCATGCACAGTCTAGGAAAACATTGTAGCAGCAGTAAAGATCATTAAGTCCTCATCATCCTCCACTGTAATTAAAACCACTGATGGGAGAGTGGCCAATTGAGAAAGAGTGAAAGCAAGAGAATTAGAATGCATTAACAAAAAAAAGGGAAAAAAAGATGTGACTCTGAATACAATGTTGTATATGCTGATAGACAGATAGCAGGTGGATAGATGGATGGATAGATAGATAGATGGATGGACGGACGGACGGACGGACGGACGGACGGACGGACAGACAGATATTGGAAAACCATGACAGAACTTAACTAAGGGTGCATCTACACTGTAGAAATAATGAAGTTTGACACTACTTTAACTGCCATGACTCCATCCTACATAATCCTGGGATTTGTAGTTTTATGAGGTAGTAATACTCTTTGGCAGAGAAGGCTAAAGACCTTGTAAAACTATAAATCCACGGATTCCATAGGTTGGAGCTACAGCACTTAAAGTGTTGTAGTTCCAACCTATGGAACTTGCATTATTTATACAGTGGAGATGCGGTCATAGAGTACCAATTCAAAAGGGACGGAAACACCTTACTATTATATCTTCACATACAAGGATGAATTGTTAGAATAATTTTATTCTGGTAGCAAGAGAAATAAATGTTACATTTCAGTATTTTCTGTCTATTCAAACATGCCATGCCTTCCTCCCCCCGGACCTTTCCTGACCTCCAGCTGTCTCTCCTGAGACAACTGAGGGTCAGCCAGGGCTGTGAGGAGGAGGAGGAGGAGTGGGCATGGGCCCAGTCCTCCTCCCCCTGGACTTTTCCTGACCCCCCAGCTGTCTTTCTGGAAGTAGCTGTGAGGGGGTCAGGCAAGGCCCATGAGGAGGAGGAGGAGTGGGCATGCACCCTGTCCTCTTACCCCAGACCTTTCCTGACCCCCAACTGTCCCTGGGGAGGCAGCTGGGGGTCAGGAAAGGAAAGTGGGGAAGAGGAGGAGTGGACACGCATCCGGTCCTCCTCTCCCCAGACCTTTCCTTGCCCCCAGCTGTTTCCCTGGAGCAACTGTTTCTGGGAAGGAGCAACTGGCACACGCTGGTCATTCATCCTCCTCCCGCCCTTTTCACTGCCTCTAACTGTCTCTGAGAGGCTGCTGAAGATTGGGAGAAGGCTGGGAGGAGGAGCCAGAGGATGTGCGTCCTTCTCCCCAATGCCATTTTCTGGCTTCAAGCTGTTTTGGAGAGACAGCTGGAGGCCAGGGAACAGCACAGAGGAGAAGGAATGGGCACACATGTGCCTGTTCCTCCTTCTCCCTGGCTCATGCCGGGCAAAATGGCATCGCATGCCACCAATGGCACACATGCCATAGGTTCACCATCACAGACCCTAGGGGTATGTAATAAAGGATGTAAAGGATGAAGCAAAGGAATACAATGCCAAAAATGTATACAATTCCACCAGACATAACTGTTTGTGCTCACCCTAAAGGCTGGATGGATGAGGAGGGAACTATGGTAAATTGTGTCTGTGCAATGTGTATGGGAAGTGACCAGGCACAGGTGGAGCCAAGAAAATGTGCACATGTCAAAAAGGATGAAAAGGCAAAGTAAAGAAAAGAGCAACTATATAAGCAGCGATTATAGCCTTTAACGTTAAAGTAATAACTTTACTGAAAGTTTAACCCAGAAATGCTGACAAACATACACAAATGTTTTAAATCTGCCAAAGCCTGGTTCCTCTTGGAGCTTCTTTGAGGGGATATTGCAAAGAGCTGCCACTTCTGCCATTTTCCTGCCCAGACTTTCAAAAAGGTCAGAAGAGGGACTGCAGCTGACAGAATAGAGGGAGTCAGTGCTTTTTAGTTGCTCCCAGAATGGACTAACCTCTTGCCTTTCACCTCTCTACTCAGAAAAGGGTATGGTTCATTTTTTATAAGAATCAAAGTACAATACTTACATTGATGCATGGATACGTCAATCCACGTTTTTTGAGTCAATTTTTTGTCTAATATTTCTAGACTTATACATGAGTATATACAGTAATTGAAAATATTTTTCATACCTTATTTTTCAAACTAAGGACTGTCCTCTATAAAGTACAACATATGGCCACCATAATCCTTTACCACTTTCCACTGGTATAGATTTTCTCACTCTATGTACATTTTCTGACCCTCTATAATTCTGTCTTGTCTGGATTAACTTTCATCTTGTTCACACTCATCCATTCATAAACTGCTTCCAGACACCTGTTTAGACTTTCTATCATTTCCTTTGAACTCACAGGTGGAAGAAAGATGTGTCATCTGCTAACAGATATCACAGCCCACACCTCCAGATGACTTTGCCCAGCTGTTTCATTTAAAACTTAGAAACCGTAGGGAACAACATGGATCGCCAGTGCTCGACGATGTTATTCAGGTCAATTGTGGGGTGGAGGGAGTAAAGAAATAGAAGGAGTACAAAAGAACCATGGGTTGGAATGGAAATAAATGGTTGGTCTGCAATCTGGTCTGTCTTTCCTTGATGTCAGAAAGCTCTCACATTCTGGAGTTTGAGATGCAAGGAATGATAGTGATATTCTCTGACAAAGGTAAGGAACAAAAGATCAGGAGGGAAGAAGAACAGAGGAGGACACAGGGAAGGAAAGGAGCAAGAAGGAAAGAAAAATAGGAAGGAAGAGGGGAGATTACTATGACAGTTATTCCCTGCAGATTATATTGCAGTGAGCATGGAATGTGCTGTTGGTCCCTCAAAATTACAAGGATACATAATTCGCTAAAATAATGGAAAAATGTTTCACATGAATTGCCTATTATTAACCAGTTCAGAATGCAAATTTTAGTGAGATGGTGGCAGTTGTAGTGGTCATCATCATCATCCTCAAGGTGGTATGAAACAGTTAAAAGGGAAATAGCTAATTAAAATATACAAAAGTTAAAAATATCATTAAACTATCCATTAAAATAATCTCCCTGATAGAATTTAGCCATTAAAAGCAACAAATAAACAAAATACAGATAGACAGTAGTGCATAGTTCTGCACAACCCAGTCTCCTTAAGCAAGCAGTTTTCAAAGGCCTGCCCCCCCCCCCCCCAAAAAAAAATGTTTGTTTTAACATGCCTGTGGAAAGACAGCATCGAGGGTATCAACCTAACCTGTCTGGAAAGGGAATTACAGAGCCTCAGCACTAAGAAAATTATCTCCTGTGTTCCTATCTGTGAATGTGGAAGATGAATCCTCAGTGGCAGAGATTATGTTTTTCATGAAGAAGGTCATGGTTTAAATCCTACACATCTCCAGTTAGAGGGATCAGGTACTAGCCAGCAGGAGAATCTTTAGATTACATCGCTGGAGAGTTTCTACCAGCCAAGGAGGTTACTACAGTACTGCAAGGCCTGAGCAGTGGGAGATTTGACAGTTATTCTGGGTTGCTGTAAAGGGGCTTTTAGCCAGGTGTTTACCATTCCTTTGTTTTCAATGTTTTCTTTTAAATTAGTGAACCACCCTGAATTAGTGAGTCCCAGGGTGGAAGAAAAGATGGGGTATAAATAATGATTGTGATGGTGATGATGGCAATGATACCTTATTTGATTTTATTATTGTTAGCTGCTTTGAATATTGCATTATCATCAATGCAATTATGGTTTTAATCTGTATTCTGAAATGTTTTTATTGAAGTTTTATTTATGTATTGCAATTTTTATCCTGTATTTTGTATTTGATATTGCAATATTTACCTGTATACCGCTATGATCAACACGGAATAGCAGTTTATAAATAAAACTTATTATTATTATCATTTATATCCTGCCTACTGGAGCTCAAAGTGGTTTACAAATTATTATAAACAGTACAGATTAAAAGCAATAGAAAGCATCAGTAATAAAGTGTGTGTGTGCACGCGCGCGTGTGTATGTATGTATTGAAGCAATCTATTCTTAAAAGTCTTTCTTAAAATTCATTAAAAGGCAGGCTATTTTTAAAAAAATAATCAAAACAGCACACCATTAAAAGCCCATCAAAGTGAGTTCCAAAAAGCTAGATGGAATATTCTTTGAAGAAAGCTATAATATTATTGAGTGACTGAGTGGTTTGTGTAGTACGACACTGAAGCATTGTGATTATGAAGATGAACAGAATCATAGAATCATAGAATTGTAGAGTTGGAAGAGACCACAAGGGCCATCCAGTCCAACCCCCCTGCCATGCAGGTAATCCAAATCAAAGCATCCCTGACAGATGGCCATCCAGCCTCTGCTTAAAGATCTTCAAAGAAGGAGACTCCACTACACTCCGAGGGAGTCTGTTCCACTGTCGAACAGCCCTGACTCAGGAAGTTCTTCCTAATGTTGAGGTGGAATCTCTTTTCCTTTAGATTGCATCCATTGTTCCGGGTCCTAGTCTCCGGAGCAGCAGACAACAAGCTAGCTCTTCCTCAATATGACAGTCCTTCAAGTATTTAAACAGGGCTATCATATCACCTCTTAATCTTCTTTTCTCCAGGCTAAACATCCCCAGTTCCCTAAGTCGTTCCTCATAGGACATGGTTTCCAGACCCTTCACCATTTTAGTCGCCCTCCTTTGGATACACTCCAGTTTCTCAACGTCCTTTGTGAATTGTGGTGCCCAGAACTGGACACAATATTCCAGGAGAGGCCTGACTAAAGCAGAACACAGTGGCACTATTACTTCTCTTGATCTAGACACTATACTTTTATTGATGCAGCCTAAAACTACATTGGCCTTTTTAGCTGCCGCATCGCACTGTTGACTCATGTTCAACTTGTGGTCTACTTGGACTCCAAGATCCCTTTCACATGTAGTCTCATTCAGCCAGGTGTCCCCCATCCTGTATCTGTGCATTTTATTTTTCTGCCCTAAGTGCAGTACCTTACATTTCTCTGTGTTAAATTTCATTTTGTTAGCTTTGGTCCAGCTTTCAAGTCTATTCAGGTCATTTTGAATTTTGATCCTGTCCTCTGGAGTATTAGCTATTCCTCCTAATTTGGTGTCATCTGCAAATTTGATAAGTATGCTCCCAATTCTGTCATCCAGGTCATTGATAAAGATGTTGAATGTCCTGTTCAGAGAAGCCTTCCCAGGCATTGCATAATTGTCGCTTACTATCTGATATTCTTTTGTTGACTGTTTATCGAACCATTTCCTGTATTGCTATGTATTGTATATGTATTATCCTACTTGAGATTATGTATTTTCCCTGGATGAAGATTAACCTTCCATTTTGAAGCCAAGCCTTCCCTCCAGTCCATCTGCCTTGGTCCATGCCTCGGAGGTAGAGAGGAACTGCTGGACCTCTTACCCTTTCCCGCCACCACTCCTTTCTCCTTCTGTGTCATGTCTTTTTAGATTGTAAGCCTGAGGGCAGGGAACCGTCTAACTAAAAAGATTGCATGTACAGCACTGTGTAAATTTATAGCACTTCATAAATAAAGGTTAATAATAATAATAATAATAATAATAATAATAATAATAATAATAATAATAACAACAACAACAACAACAACAACACTGGCCCCAGGACAGAGCCCTGTAGGACCCCACTGGTCACTTCTCTCACAATAGTATTGCTATTGTGGCTGGAAAACAAATAAAAAATATTATACTCAAAGAGCTAGATGGAATAAGAAAGTAGTCACTTGCCAGAAAAAGTTGAGACAGGAGGATGCTGTCCTAGTCACCATCTCAATATAATTCCTTGAAGATGGAAAAGCAGGGTATAAATCCAACAAGCAAGCAAATGCTCTGCAAACTGGAGAGTGACAGTGTCTTTTGCAGACACATTATTTTTGTCACTTTCTACAGTCACATGATTGTAGATATGACCTGATACTTTGGGGCCACACCTCTGTTCCTTTGAAATGTTCATATCCAAAATATAAATTTAGATACAAAGGAGACTTCTCATAGGATGAACATTTGAGCTGGCAAGGATCAGGAAATGTCTGTCTACCCCCAGCCCGCCAGTCATTAAGACTAGAGGAAAATGCTTATAGTAATTAGGTAAGATTGATTTACAGGCTGAACACCACACACAATTTGTGTAGTCTGGGGTCAGGCGGGCAGCTGCAGAAACTGCTCGGCTAATTATGAGAATTCACTGTTCGTTAATAGAATCTCTCTCCACAAACAGCAGCTGTGTGTTTGCTCACGCAGATTATTAATTCTGGCCCTGCCTCAGCTGCATGTTTCTGCTGTGTCGAAAGGAATCCTCTGATAGAAGTGTCAGTTACCACCCAAGCAATGCCAAGAGTGAAGGGAAGGGAAGGAAAGGAAAATAACTTCTAATCACAGGTGTATACAGATTTTTTTAAAAAAAAATTTTTTTTTGCATATACCTCTCTTTTGGTTTCTCACTCCCAAACAATTAAATGCCAATTTTGGAACTCATTAATCTGTAGACAACCTAGCGAGATCTAATTTATACCTGTCAAGAGCAATAGGCAGCAGCTAATAGAAAAGTAATTGCAATATAAGTCTATTTTCCCCCTTGGTAGCATACTTGCTTTTAATGATAACCCTTTGATTGTACAGTATCAGTACATTACTAGAGATCTTCAGACTCTAAAGTAGATCATGTCCCCCATTCAATGAACTGACTCTTTAGAGTCCACTTATGAAGAGTTATTTCTTCCCATTTTATTGTGAATAGTAAGAGCTTTATCGCATTGGCTCCTTCCGTTCCGTTCTGAGCACGGAACGGAAGGAGCAGGGACGAGTGTGGAATGAGTGGGGGACGGATTTTACCGCACGCACCTGTCCCTCATTTGTTCCGTTCCCCCTCTCTTCCGTTCTTAATCCGTTCCAGAGGGAGAAATTTTTGAGAACTGTTCTGAACAGTTCTCAAAAAGCGTTCCCTCTGGAACGGAATGGGCAGGGAAGAGAGGAGGAACAGAACGAGTGAGGGACGGGTGTGTGCAGTAAAATCTGTCCCCCACTCGTTTCCGTTTCCTGCTGGGCCGGGCTGAGAACCCGGTGCGATAAAGTTCTAAGTGTTGTATATGGACAATGGTGTAAATGATAGTTAATGACAAATGAAAAGGTTTTTTTGTGGGAAAGACTATATATTTCTTATAATGGCCCTAACCTTGAACTCAGGTTATCTGAAGGACCATATTCTCCCATATGACCTTTCCCTTGTTTTTAAATCGTCTGGGGAGGTCCTTCTCACTGTCTCATCACCCTTCCAGATATGATGGGAACACCCTTCCTAGAGGAATTAGACTCCTGCCTTCCCTGATCGCCTGAAGACAGATGAAGGTAGTCTTGTTTCAATAGGCCTTTTGGTATTGGTTGCACAAGCGGAAAGGGTCTTTCATTATTTCCTGTATTGTCTATATTTTCATAGAATCATAAAATTGTAGAGTTGGAAGAGACCACAAGGGCCATCCAGTCCAACCCCCTATCATGCAGGAACTCTCAAACAAAGCATCCTGGACAGATGGCCATCAAGCCTCTGTTTAAAGACCTCCAGGGAAGGAGACTCCACTACACTCCGAGGGAGTTTGTTCCACTGTCGAACAGCCCTTACTGTCAGGAGGCTCCTCCTAATTGTAAGCCGCTCTGAGAGCCTTTAGGGCTGAAGGGGAGGGTATAAATACTGCAAATAAAAATGAATAATAATGTTGAGGTGGAATCTCTTTTCCTGTAGCTTGCATCCATTGTTCTGGGTCCTGTTCTCTGGAGCAGCAGAAAACAAGCTTACTGCCTCCTCAATATGACATCCCTTCAAATATTTAAACAGGGCTATCATATCACCTCTTAACCTTTTGTTTTGTTTCCTTTTTTAATGGTCATGCTTTTAACTTCTTTTGATTCTATTGATTGTTTAATTATATTTTAACATTTGTATGATGTTAGCTGTATCCGTTTCATCTTTTGTAACCTGCCTTGAGTCCTGGGCTAAGGAAAACAATGGGGAGGATAATGATGCTGAAGATGAACTTCTATTTCTGTCCCATGAAGTTGTGTTAAGAATTCTATGAACAGATATCTTGCCAAACACTGTATAGACATATGCATAATTCAGTTAAGCCTCAGCCATGTATCAGGTAAAGTAAATATAATCAGTGTTAAACACACAGTGAAACTAGGGATGCCTGAAGATTGTGCTCTTTATGAATTACTATTTAAAGTGACCTTGCCTAGGAGGCCGCCACAAGTAAACACATGAGCCAAAGCTGGAGGAAAGGCCACAACTTTATTCAGCAAGCAAATAAAATTGGTAGGTTTGGCCCAAAGCATGAGGTCAGGATCTGTAGTATCAAACAACCCCCCGGTTGTTTGATAAGCCACATGCCTGGTGACCACCAGGCAATGGGATGAACAAGGGGCTAAGGAACGCCATCTCGCAGCTATGCCACCAGCCGCTCACATGTTCTCTAAGCTCCTAGTCACCGAGAGGTGCTACCGCGTTGTGGCCCCCACAATGGCCACAACGTATGCCCTCATCTCCCCCGGGTACCTAATGACTCCCATACCATTGCTCCGTAGCCCTGGTAACCACACCAACCAGATCCATGACCTATGCTGCCGCCCCTGAAGTTGTGACTAAAACCACCAACCCGAGGGAGAGAGGGTGGGAGAGCCAAGCAGCGAATGGCACTGGGGCCAGACCACATGGCCCTTATATAGGCCAGGCCCCAGCATGCATAGCAGGCCCCTCCCCCAAGGCAACCCAGCCAATGGGCTGCCCTGGAGGACCAGGGCACACCATAGAGAGGTCCTCATGCCTCCCAGAGCAGTCCACTAAGTGGAAGGATCTCTCCTCCTCACACCAGCCCAATAACAGCACAGCCTGCTCCAGCAAGGCATGCTGGGGCAAGCCTGGGAGCCTTGCAGCGTGGCTCCCGGCGGCAAAGCGGCCTGCCCGGTGAGGTGGGCGGGCGCTTGTTATCATGGACTAATGTGTGGACAGGAACATAGGGATCCACTAGACTTTGCAGTCCCCTGATATTATGACAATTTTCAGCACTTTTAAACATATCAAAATGTGCAGGGTGAATGTCCCTTTTTTGTTTTCTTCCATGTTCAAAATTTTAAAGTATCAAGGCTTTTTACTAACTGGGGAGAGGCTTGCAAATGTTGGAAAGTTATTATTAAAAATAATAGCAGAATGAAATTCTTGCCAATATTGTGTTGTTCAAATGTATTAGGAACAGCTATTCTTAGCATGATGGTGGCTATGTTTTAACTACCAGCTTTGTCACTTTTAAAGATGAAGGGCCTATCAGAAAAATGCAAACATGACATACACAAGAATGCAAAACAAGTATTTTAAGAAGCAAGGACTCAATGTCTTCTGCCTCTCTTATTTCTCTTCTTTCATAGTAATTTTCCTGCTCTGGTTTTGCCTACTCCTGGTTTGATAATAGTTTGTTGTGCAATGAATTGAGATAAAGTGTGAAGTATCAGTCAAATGAGTCCACTTCCTTAAGAAAAATGGTTTTCCCTCTGACATTAACAAATCAGCTGAAGCTTTGTTTCAGGGTTCATAGTTTACAAAGTTGAGGCAGGAACCCAAAAGACTTTAACTTTGTTGGTTTGTTGATTTTTGACTGCTTTTCTGAAACATGGAGCCAATGTGAAGTTTTGGTTTCAACTTCTCTGATAACACCCAGATCAGAAGAGAAAGAAGAGGTGGAATGAAGTGAAGGAGGGAACAGGGTTGGGCAAATAACAATGACTATGAATAGAATATGGGTAATTTTCACTGTAAGCACTTGTTAGTAAATGGAGTAGGAATATGTCTCAACTGCTCTGCATCCTCCCCAATGAGAGAAAGTGCAAGAAAGATGAAGCCAGGAACTGACAGGAAAGTGAATGAAGTCATGGAAAGGGAGGAGGAAACATAAACCAATTAAAGGTGTGTATTAGGGTTTGTTTTTTTCTGTGAAAAAGGCCAGGAGGGGCTAGAAAAGGAAATGAAGTACAGTCAGTAGCAGGTTCACCATCTAATCTCAGGACATGTTTTACCTCCTTCTCTCAAGATACAATAATCACAAATCAATGTAAATGTGAT
>NC_056525.1:217363935-217394204 GCF_019175285.1 Sceloporus undulatus | reverse complement strand
GATAGATAGATAGATAGATAGATAGATAGATAGATAGATAGATAGATAGATGCAGTTTGAAACAATTAGAAAATCCTGCAAAAAACAAAAGAAACATAAATGAAAAATGTTTAACCTGGCAGAGGAAAAATTAAAATGTCAACACCACTCCTACCTGTATGGAAGGCATTGAATAATTGGCGTGCCACTTTCAGATGCCCAGTAGAACTTAAGACACTGGCAGAAAAAAATACAGGGTGGGGGGACTCCTTCAAATATTTGGGCTCCATACTGATTAGAGTTTTGATGGTACCCCGTGCTTGGACTTCAAAGAGACTAGACAGTGATGGTGTAGTATGATTCTACCATGTTGCACCAGTTAGAATTCTGGCTGCCACGGTTTGCATATGGTGAAACAGGAAGCCATCATTAAAAGCTGTATCTAGTACAGCATAGCATAGTAATCCAGGATGGAGGTCACCACAGCATAGAACTCCATACTTGCCTAGGCATGCTCAAAACTTGTTTACCTATCAAAGCTGGTACAGATGTCGGAGGCTACAATTCTGCTGAAAGCTAGCACAGCATAATTCTGTCCTGGCTTATCTCTGCAGGATAGCTAGTCATTCATCCCTGTATCACCAACATGATTCTAGCCTTAAACTCCCTTATTACCTTGAACAGTATTGTTTACAGTTATTATTTTTTTAACAGAGTGTGCAATTTTTATTTACTATAGTTGTTTATATATTAGGTAAACAAGTTTCTGCTTTCTGCACAGTTGGGAGCTTTCTATTCTCGTGTTTTAATGATATTCCCAGATACAAATTATGTAGCATTTTTAACAAAAAAAATTAAGTAAAGCAACACTTTGAAGTAATTGCTGTGCAGCAAGCTATTGCATCTGATGCATATTCGTTTTTTGCCCATGTCTGCAATTATCCACTCAGCCTGTACCCATTAATATTGTTTTTCTTCCTAAAATGGAAGTATTTAAAGCCATTAGAAAATAATCCAAAGAATTCTATTTGCTGAATAAATTTTAATTTGCATGGCACCCAGATTTTTTTTATTAATGGGAAATAAATTATTGCAGTCTTATGGAAGGCGACAAGTTAATAGCTTTATGAAAAGTAATGGAGAGAAAATGATCTTGAAAAGGTCAGGTATCCTGTCTCACAGTGTCTTTATGCACAATTAAAACAAGTCAAGAAAGTGGCTATATAATCAGGACCATGAATATGCATTATGTCCTAATGAGTATGAAGAGAGGATGGGTTAGGGTAGAGTCATGATGGGGTGGTGACATAAAAATGGTAATGTGTGAGGTAGTATTTAACTACATGTTTGTTTCCGATAAGAGGATTAACTCTTTCTTGTCTAAATGCAGTATTCTTGCCTTGCTCATGTTATAGCCAGTATTACATTTGATAAGACCTACTGTTTAGGGCCTGCCAACACGGGATTATCTAAGAGCGAAGATACAGCACATTTGGTCTCTGCAAGGTAGGGATAGATGAGTTTGTCAGTTTGACTAAGAGATTTTTTTAGGTGAATGTTTGTTTCAGCCTGTTTCCAAATCACCTTTGATTTTTTTTCAAAACTATGTATTAAATTGTGTACTTATTTATGCATTTATAATTGCACAAAGTTTGTACAATATTTGTACATTTCCCATTCAGTTCCAGTAGGTTTCCATGGTTGAGTGGGGATTTGAACCTCATTTTCCTGAGTCATAATCTAATGTTCAGACCATTACACCATACTTTCTTTAGGCATTGCTAAATCTAGCAGCATCTGTTACACAACTGTAAGCATCCATTACAAACATAATGAGAACTACCCTATATACTTAACTATCAGTCAACTTCATGTATAAATTAAGAGCAGGTTTGGATTATGGATTTTGATATGACCCATGGATAAGTCAGGAGTGAAACTTTTGGATTTCAGCTCCCAGAAGCCCCAGCCAGCTGGCCAACACTCAGGGATTCTGAGAATTGAAGTCCAAAACATATGGAGGACCAAAGTTTGGGAATGACTAATCTAAAAGATGAAGCAAAGGAAAACAATGCCAAAGAATTTACAAAATCCCATCAGGCTTAACTGTTGGTGCTCATTTAAAGGCTGAATGGATGAGATGGCAGGGGGCTGGCAGATTACACTCTTGTCTTTAATGGATGGTTCCTTTCAATAAATAAATAAATAAATAAATAAAAAGAGTTAAAGTAGACTATTTACACTGACCCATTGACATTGACAAGTTGATAGTTTTTTGATGGTCAATTTTTTGACTAAACTTTTAGACTTATACATGAGTATATACAGCATATCTATTTAACATAGACTATTTGTGTTTCTTGCATGTCTGGAGAATTTATCAGCTCGGAACAGCACAGCTGTTATCATATAGACTTCTTCATATGTTCCAGGCTGCCAGAGTAGTCTGACTTCTGTTTCCTCTTGACTTATTTTCCACTCTTCCCAGCCTTTGATCATCCTATCCTCTTATCCAATGAGATAAGCAATCTTTAGTAAACCTTTTTATGTCATCAATCAGTCTCCTCCCCTGGAGGTGACGTCACATTGCTCTTTCTCTCATCAGTTTCTGAGGGATAACCTAAACCAGTTAGATCTTGGCTTTTGGCTATCTCCCATCAGAATATATTAGTCAGTTTATGGTAAAGTCTGCTCATATCTTTGTCTATAATTAGAAAGTGTTCTGCTTGGAACTATTCTGTCACTAGGCACACATAGGACCTCATTGCATGGGCCCTGGGGAATGGACCCAGTGTGGAACGGAACGGGGCGGGAAGGGAACGGAATTGAGGTATCATCCATTTTACCGCACACCAGAACGCTTCCCTTCCCACCCTCTTCCATTCTGCCCCAGGCCCATTCTCCAGGGCCTGTGCGATGAGGTCCAAAGTCACAAATCTTAATATTTTATATCTCCTGAACCCAGTATTTATGCTTCCATGGCATAAATTTAGCAAAATGGGACCCAAATCAGCACCCAGCCTGTATTACTAAGACTCTCCGAAGTCCAATGGCCTTAGACATCATGAGATGGTTTCACTTTAGCAAAGTGGGCTGGAAGATATCATAGTTGATATCAAAAGTCACTGGGTGTGGGGTGTGGAACAAGACTGCAATTCCTTTGACAGTATCTCAGAAAATGTCATCTATTTGACTAGGGACACCAAGGCAGTTTAAGTCCCAGAACCAGACCAAAAATATTACAGAAACATGGCATTTTCCCAGTGTATGGAGCATCATGGGGTGGTGCCCAGTGAGGATGTTGTGTATTAAGTAGAATGTAAGAAAGATTCAGGCATGCATTTACAGTATATGCACTTGAGGACTCTGCTTACTTCAAAATTCAAAATTATATGTAATGTTTCTGGCCTACACAATTCTTGATCACATAGAATCATAGAATCATAGAATCATAGAATCATAGAGTTGGAAGAGACCACTAGGGCCATCTAGTCCAACCCCCTGCCATGCAGGAAATCCAAATCAAAGCATCCCTGACAGATGGCCATCCAGCCTCTGTTTAAAGACCTCCAAGGAAGGAGACTCTATCACCCTCCGAGGGAGTGCATTCCATTGTCGAACAGCCCTAACTGTCAGGAAGTTCCTCCTAATGTTCAGGTGGAATCTCTTTTCCTGCAGCTTGCATCCATTGTTCCGGGTCCTGTTCTCTGGAGCAGCAGAAAACAAGCTTGCTCCCTCTTCAATATGACATCCCTTCAAATATTTAAACAGGGCGATCATATTGCCTCTTAACCTTCTTTTCTCCAGGCTAAACATCCCCAGCTCCCTAAGTCGTTCCTCATAGGGCATGGTTTCCAGACCCTTCACCATTTTTGTCGCCCTCCTTTGGACACGCTCCAGTTTCTCAATGTCCTTTCTGAATTGTGGCGCCCAGAACTGGACACAATATTCTAGGTGGGGCCTGACCAGAGCAGAATACAGTGGCACTATTACTTCTCTTGATCTAGACACTATACTTCTATTGATGCAGCCTAAAAGAGCATTGGCCTTTTTAGCTGCCGCATGACACTGTTCACTCATGTTCAACTTGTAGTCTACTTGGACTCCTAGATCCCTTTCACACGTAGTTTCATTCAGCCAGGTGTCACCCATCCTATATCTGTGCATTTTATTTTTCCGCCCTAAGTGCAATACCTTACATTTCTCCGTGTTGAATTTCATTTTGTTAGCTTTGGCCCAGCTTTCCAGTCTATTCAGGTCATTTTGAATCTTGATCCTGTCCTCTGGCTATCCATTCCACTCAATATACAGCATCTCCATGGGTCATCATCCCATGGCATCCTATACATCAAATAAATTCCCATTTGGGAACATGAATAAGAATCACTGCTCATATCAACTTGTATACAAGAAGTTAACTTTTATCCTTAAATGGCTGGTTTTCTTCTAGTAGTGATTGCCTCAGTGGAGCCTCTTCCTGCTAAGATGTGTTATTCTGTTATCTGTTACTGTTTTCCATTTTAATTGAAAAGCAATGTGAGCATTCAGATTCGGTGGTCATTTAATAAAAGATAATGATTGCTCTACAATGATTCTGATTAGCTAATGGTAATTTAAAAGGTTTATAATGCTATTCAAAAGATCACTTATTTGGGAGATGGTATTTTAAAGTTCTCATTAATGATTTCATTCTGTACTTTGTCAGAAAGGGATGAAATGTGTACAAGATAAAAAATAGTTGATATTCTGGGTTGCTTTGTGTTTTGGATTCTGTGTACTCATCTAAATGCCATCCAGTCCTTAGCTATTTATTTTGTTCATCGAAAGTCCTGTTCATAAGCAATTATATATACAAGTACACACACACACACACACACACAAATATACAAGTATATACAGAGCGTGGTGGCTCAGTGGCTAACATGCTGATTCTGACAATTGCAAAATTGGCAGGTCAGCAGTTCAAGGCCCAAGCACCACATGACATAGTGAGCTCCCATCAATAGTCCCAGCTTCTGCCAAGCTAGATTTTGAAAGCATGTAAAAGTGCAAGTAGATAAATAGGTTCCATTTTGGTGGGAAGGTAACAGCGTTCTGTGTAGTCATGCTGGCCACATGATCACAGAGTTGTCTTTGACAATGCTGGCTCTTCAGCTTAGTAACCAAGATGAGCACTTGCCCCTACAGTCGGACATGACTTGACAACCTTGTCAAAGGAGAAACACACACACACACACACACACACACACACACACGCTGCACAGTTGCCACAGTTTCATACCACTTGAACTGTCATCAAATGGAATCCTGGGAATTGTAGCTTAGTGAGATGCTTAAAATTCCCTGCTAGAAGCTCTAGAGCTTTAGTTCAGGGGAGTTCCAGGAGCTGGCCTAATAAAGAATTCTAAGTATCTCTCCAAACAACAAATTCCAAGATTTGTTTTAGGATAGAACATTAGAAGTTATGGTAAATGGTATTGTACTGCTATAACTATATAGTATACAGTAGCTCTATTGTCAGTCTGAAATTTTCTTAGACTTGCATAACTATCAGTTATGCAAACACCTGCACCTTTTGCAGCTTGTGTAAGGTCCCCAAGACCTCTTTCACAAGGATTTTCCTGAGTGGCACAAAATCCATCATGGTCATGGAAAGATACTCAGCTCCCCACATCCCAGCAGTCTCCAATGCTGACTGTCCAGGTTTGGAAAGAAGAACCCTCTTTGGGTCCCATTTGCTGTACTGTTCCATTTCTTTCAGCTTTTAAAATGTTCCCCTTTCTCTCTCCTTCTCCCACTTTCTCTTTTCCTCTTTGCTTACTTTGATTACTACAAACTGAGTTCAAAGTGCAAAAGCAGCTTGCATTTGATTAGCTCAACAGCAAGGAGAGGAGAAGAGAGATAATGGGCAGAATCTTGCCCGTCCCTTCAGGCTCAGGTAAAAACAAGTTTGCAAGAGAACATCCAGTCCTGTGTGATTCCAGACTGCTTCTTGAGTTATGCAAAAGAAATAAACACATCTGGTAAAATGTAGGAAAGAAGAAAGTTATGTCAGTTAAGGCTGCACAGCGCTGTGTAAATTTACAGCACTTTATAAATAAAGGTTAATAATAATAATAATAATAATAATAATAATAATAATAATAATAATCCACACTACTGAAATAATCAAAGTTGACAACACTTTAACTGCCATGGCTCAATGCTATGGAATTCTAGTTTAGTGAGACATTGTAGTTTTGTAAGACATTTTAGCCTTCCCTGACAGAGAGTTCTGGTGCCATAATGAACTTCAAAACCCAGAATTCCATAGCATTCAGCCTTGACAGTTAAAGTGGTGTCAACCTGGATTATTTCTGCAATACGAATACAGCCTTAGATGGATTTTCCTTGAAGTGATCTCCTTAGAAGAAGTCCAGCATCCCCTTCCTTTTTATTTATTTTGTTGTTAACTGTTATCTGCCCTACTCAGGTCTTGCAGACTTATAGCCATAGGTACCTTGATTGAAAGGCTCTACAGACTGGCTTTTAAGGCTGGCCTGGGGGTGGAGTCAGGGTGTGTCATGCACATGATACCGCCCCAACTCCACTCCCAGGCCGGCATGACGCCGCACGCCAACATGGCGGGTGGCATTACAGTGCTCCTCTGGCACTACATCTAGATGACGCAGCACCAAAGGAGCACTGAAAGGCCATAGTGCCAGTGGCTATGGTGCCCTTTCTGTGGCACAGAAAGGAGCTGCATTTTGCAGCTCCCTTTTGCACCGTGGAAATATGTGCGGTTGCTGCAGCCCTGATATAGTGCTAAAAGGGGCAGTTGCAAGCCAGCACTTAGGGGCAGTCTGTACAGCCCCTAAGTCTATCCATCTGGGATGTGCTCTTCTTCTTTGCCTGCTCCCTCCCCATATTTCCATACATTAATGTCTTTTCTCGTGAGTCATGTATTCTCATGTTTTAGCCAAAGTATAAGAGTCTGAGTTTAATCTTGGTTTCTAGGGATAGTTCAGGCCTTATTTGCTCCAAAATTCATTTGTTTGTTTTTTAGCAGTCTGCTGTATCTGTATAGTTCTTCTCCAGCACCACATTTCAAATGTGTTGGTTTTCCAGCTTTCTTCACTGACCAGCTTTCACAACCATACATAGTAATAGGAAATACAAGGGCATGGACAATCCTGACTTTAGTATTCAGTGATTTAGTATTGATTTACTAATCCTCACTAATCCTGTCAGTGTGCCAGGCCTGCACACAGGACCATAGGAAAGAAAATGTAACTTGTAAAGGATGAATATTGAAAGAAATTTTACTCCCTACTTGCTTTGAGAGAGTTTTCCTCCACTCTAGTCTCAGAGCAATGTTTCATTTACATTAACAATGCAATCATTCATATGTCTGCTCATAAATATATCCCAATAAATTCAGTGGGACTTACTTCTTGGTAAATGTGTACAGTATTGTAGCCTGAAACATTATAAAAAGCCATTGGAACACATGCATTTCTTTATGACAATCTTCCACCTATCTTTTTTTTTTTTACCATATACATATACATTCCACTTATCTTCTGGAGCTAAAAAATGCATATTATTTTGCCCCATCCCATTTGTATTCTAAGAACAATCTTGAGAACTGAGGCCCGTTACACACGGGCCTAAAAGTACGCGCTCTGCACGTACTAGGGTTAGAAAGGGGCATCCTTTCCGGACGCCCCCAACCCTAACACACTCAGAGCACGCACAAAATGGCGGTGCCCTATGCACACGGGTGCCGCCATTAAGACGTCACGAACGCACCGCCTCCAAATGAGGCAGTGCAGACGTGACGTCATCATGCCACATGAGGGCGCCTAGAGCGCCCTTTCCGCGGCACGAAAAGGAGCTCCGAAATGGAGCTCCTTTTGCAGTTTGTGTCGCTGGCACAGCCTTCAGATGGCTGCACCAGTGACGCAGAAGAGAAAGGCGCCAAGCGGCCCCTTTCTCCTCCTCCCCACTGCCATCGGGTGTCCTTGGGGCTTGAAGCCCCAAAGACATCCCTTTCCAGGCGGTGGGGAAGCGGCCTTTTGCTGCTTCCCCGCGGCCTGGAAAGCAGCGGATCAGGGCCTCGGAGGCTGCCGTTCTGGCAGCTGAGGCCCCGATACAGCGGGGAAAGGGGCAGGTGCAGGCTGTAACCCGCCTGAGTTAGGCTGTGAAGCTACAATTGTCTCAATTGTTATTATGGAACTAGGATCAGACCTGTAATGTGCATTGAGCAGATAGGGTGGGTGTGGACACAGAGTTCATACAGTGGATATGAGAGGAAAGCTGTATTTTGAACAGATCTTCTAGAGACATTTTGATTTTAGATTAATATTTATTGTTAATCATGCTGTGTGTGTGTGTGTGTGTGTATGTGCACGTGCGCGCACGCGCACACACACACACAGGGTATTGTATTTATTGATTTAGCCTATCCCCCCCCCCTTTTCCAGGCTTTTCTAAACTCAGTACACAAATTCTGAGGTTTCTCTGCTCAAAATTGTAGTTTGATGTATTCTTCCACATTCATAGAAGGTCTCAAAACCATGCCCTATGAAGAGTGACTTAGAGAGCTGGGTATGTTTAGCCTGAAGAAGAGAAGGTTAAGAGGTGATAGGATAGCAGTGGCAATTTTTTTTTAAAAAAAATATTTTTTATTAAAATTGCACATATATATACACATTAACAAACATAATACAGTAAACTATTGCCCAACCCAACACATGACATAACCAACAAATATGAATACATAAAAACCAACACACTTCCTTTCCCTTACAGCGATTATTAATCATTTCCAGATAATCTGGACTAGATGACCCTTATGACTTCCCTCTTTCCTTGATTAAACTTCATTTCCTATCTTTCCTATTATTGTTACATATTCTTACTCTTGTCTTTCTTATACGTTCTCATACCATGTCTATAATCCTGGATTCTTCTTTCACCCTTTAGTCTCAATTACATGTTAATTGTTGACTAATGAACAGATTTCATTCTTCAAAAGCAATTATTCCATTAGTTCCTTTCTCAATTTTTAAGTAATTAATTACTATCTGCCATTCTGATCTATATTTTCGCAAATCCTTATCTTTTAATAGACATGTCAGTTTGTCTAATTCCATGATCTCATAAAGTTTTAGAAGCCATTCTTGAACTGTGAATTCCTCATTACCTTTCCATTTTTTTGCAATGATAAATCTTGCGGCGCTTAACAAATAAAATATAATTTTCCCATGTTTTGCTTCAAGGTCTTCTTCCAACATACCTAACAGAAATATTTTTGGATCCATTTTCAGTGTAATATTTAACATTCTTTCTATCTCTTTATGTATTCTTTTCCAAAATTTCTTAACCCTGGTACACTCCCACCACATGTGTAACATGGTACCAACGGTTTTATTACAGTTCCAACATATCCCATTGCTATTTTTGTAAATTTTTGATATCTTCTCTGGCGTTAAGTACCATCTAAATTGCATCTTGTAATATTGCTCTCTTATTCCATAGCTTAGAGTGTGCTTAATTCTTTTTTTCCAATTTTTTTCCCATTCTTCCAATAAAATAGGATTTCCGGCAGTGGCAAAATTTTTATGAATTCTCAAGAAGACTGCTTAAATATTTGAAGGGGTGTCATATTGAAGATGGAGCAAGCTTCTTTTCTTCACTCCAGAAAGTAGAACCTAGAGCAATGGATTCAAACTACAGCAAAAGAGATTCCGCCTCAACATTAGGAAGAACTTGACAGGAAAGGCTATTTGACAGTGAAACACACTACCATGTAGCATGGGGGAGTCTCCTTCTTTGGAAGTTTTTAAATAGGGTCTGGATGGCCATCTCTCAGGAGTGCTTTGACTATTTATTCCTGTACATCAGGGGATTGGGCTGGATGGCCTTTGTAGTCTTCTCCAACTCTATGCTTATGATTTTATGAATAAATGTTGCTGTCTTGTTGCCTGGCCATACCCACACTCTGATGCTGCTCAGCCATGTGTCTCCTGGTTTTAATGGTGAAATGTTGGAATATATGCCATCTGGATACACTAGTTCAGTGATGGTGAACCTTTTAAAGACTGAGTGCCCAAACTCAAAGCTATTTCCTCCTCTTCGCTGCCCTCTGCGTACCCTCAAAAATCATTTCACATGCCATCTCTAGCACGTGTGCTGTAGCTTCTCCACCATGGCCCTAGTTCCTTCACAGTGATATCGCCTTGTAGTGGCAGAGCTTTACACTCCAAGGATTCTCAAGAAGACCTTTGCCTCAGTATTTAGATAATAATATCTCTACAGTTATGGTTAATAGATTATATGTATTCTATCTATACTGACCACCAAATGATAGGCTATTAACAATATGATGGTAGTACTTAAGTGGCCTTCTGTTTCCAAACTTATCATCTATTCAGTTCTCATTCTGAATGATTTTATGTCCTTGTGTAGCATATGTGTGGCTACCTCTGCTTTCCAGTCCTTAGGGGAGAATTGTTACCATTCTCAGCAAAAGGAAAACTTTGAACTTCGCTCTCACACGCTGCTGGTTTTGAAATTAGCTGTGATTTCTCAGGAGAAAGACACAATTGTCACTGCTGATAGCTCAAAGAAAATCTCTACTCAATATCCAGCCATGGGTTGTGGGGGTGGGCAGGGAAGACAGAATTGCAAACAAAATGTAGGCTGCTGTGAAGAAAAGGGAAAGGACACAGTGCTGGGGGAAAAATTCAAACACAGTTTTAAAAACAATCAATATACTCCCTTCATCTTGAGTCATGTACTGAATTGCAATCACTCTGCTCTAGACAGATATAGATCAGACTCAAAAGATCTTCAGTTAATGCTAGGGAGTTGCGCAGTATGCCCCTCCCTACAGGTCTGGGTTCATAAGAGGACCTGTGATTAAGTTATATGCAGAGTCAAGCTTGCTGGAGATCAATAATCTGGAATACAAAAAGAAACTATAATTGTCTTGTCTATTAAGATCTCAAGGGTAAATAGTTCTCTAGTTCGAGAGGACTGTATTCATTCAGGTCTGAATCATATTGCATTTTCTCTAAAAGAAGAAGCTGAATGGAGGTACTTTTAGAACCAACCTTAGAAAGATGTAAGGTTGTAGCATGAAGGATTTTTCACTAGTTTTGACTTGTGCATTATTTGCAGCTTCTGAATGGAAGGTGTCTGGTCATAGCCCTGCATACTCTGGGAGCATCCCCTTTAGAATCATATAATAAAGTGCATCATATGTGAGCCTGAGAATGGTTTGGAAACTTCATTTAATTTAAAAGAAAGCAGCCAAAGTTTCGACTCCAACACTGTTTACTCAGATCATACCTCACAAGTTTTCAGTGATCTTCTCTGTCTTTCTCTTCAGTTTCAGACCCTGCTCAAAGTACTGATGGTTAATTTTAAATGGCTTAAAATCCAAGAATCTAAAGAAGTGTCTACTCTATTTCCAATCTATCGGTATACTAATGTCCCAGTGCCCTTTTCAGATTACACATCCCCATCAGATGTGGCTTGTGGTACAACAAGGGAGAGGGCTGTTTTATTTTATCTTACAGTGAGCCCTTGTTATCTGTTGGGGTTTGGTTCCAGGATCCCCTGTGGATGCTCAGTTCATGAAGTACAATGGCATATTATAGGAAGTTTCATAGAACGTTTCATAAAATAATAATAATAAATACATAATTTATTTGTATCCCGCCCAATCAATGAGGTTCCCGAGCAGCTAAAAACAGTGGAAGTACAATAAAAAATACAATAAAAACAAACAAATCCCATCCCCCCAACCATACAGTAAAAAGCAGACAATGATAAGAAACAATATCAATACAGTGGCAATCAATAGGAAAACATAAGAACGTTACAAATCAAACAAGGTTGATAAAAAAGTCTTTCCCCAACCCCTCAGCACAAGCTCACATCAAAACAATATTAAGCAAATTAAATATAAATATAATATCTGCTAGGAAAAAAACCCATAAAAATAACAATTTCAGTATGTCAAAAACCATAATCTATATAACATAATAAACATCAAAAACTACTGTTTATCACAATTAATTTTAAAAAAACCACACACACAGTTATAACAGATCAAGTTCAAAGGAGGTAAAAACCAGTGCGTCCTCGCCTCCTCACCCGAGTGAGGGACCAATGGAGATAACCGATGTTATCAGGCAGGAGGCAGTCCCAGGAATCTGGTCCTCACAAACGCTGGCAGGCTAGGTGTTCTGAGGAAGAGACACAGAGTTTTTAAAGCACAGCTGGCCTTGATGTTATCAGGCAGGAGGCAATCCCAGGATTCATAGAATTATTAAAATGGTGTCCTTCAAATAAAATGGCAAAATCAAGGTGTCCTATTTGGAATGGATACTTTTTAAAAAATATTTTCAAGCTGTGGATGCTTGAATCCATGGATAAAAAAATCTGTGGATAAGGAAGGCCAACTGTATTTTACTGTCAGATGGAACACCCATTTCATGGAATTATGTCTAGTACTATTTTGCTACCCTTTTAAGCATCAGCAAAGGGACTACCCAGATATTTTAAAGCAGCTTTACTATCTTGAGACTAGCTCTATAGATATTTAACTGAGACAAACATTTTAACTAGATGTTCTTCAGCTGGATCTCAGTGCTCTTCTGTTAATAGGTCCATCTCAACATATTTCTCATTTTCTCCTCTGTGTGTTCAGTGCAGCCTTCAATTGTGTCAGCCTCTCAAATTATTATTATTAACATCCAAAGACTTCTCAGCTAATTTTCATGATAAACGCTATTGTTGTAAATGCAATCCCTCCTAAAACAGCAGTTTTGAAAAGGACAATAAACCCTTTCTCCTGATTTGCTTGTGTTGTATTCCACAAGCATGTTTCTGTATCATTCTGAAGTGGTTTAGATAGCTCTGTGTACATCATACTCTTTAAAGGGGCAGCCAACCAGACCTCTGGGGGACAGCAGTATTCCCTTCTGCTCACCAGACTATTTTTCCTAGCAGAAAAAAAAAATCTATGCAATGCACAAAGGAATTATTGTGATTAGTCATAATCTCTCTCCTTCGCATGCAATCTTCTACACAAAGATAATCTTGCCCTTAGTATGATTTAGTAAATATTAATTTTATCACTTCCAAATCCATGGGAGTGCTGTTGACCCCTTCTTTAATGGATATGATACAAAAACACCCTCCAATCTATTGAAATAATTTGTTTATGGAAAGGCAAATATGAAGAGGTGGGGGTGGGGAACAATCTACAGGGGAAAATGTACAATTTTTAATTATTGGCTTCCTTCCATCCTAGAAGACATATGGATCAAATAAAAGAATCATCTAAAAAAGCAATTTTTTTCACAATAAAAATAAAATTTGTACAGCTGAAGCATCAAGAAAGAACAGTACAGACACATTAGCATTTTGTGGATCAAAAAAGGCCATAACAACACTTTCACTATTCACTAACAATCAATAGAGAAGGAGAAGCAAAACTACAGTATACATGTAAATTATCAGACTGCAGACCTTGCATGTAAAGAAATATCCGCAGGACATTTTATATCATCCAGAATTTGGGTACACTCATTATCCCATGGGAGTTAGCCATCTGGCATGTAGTGTATGATGCTTCAACTTTTTTTTTTTAATTTCTGAATCAGGTTGTAGCCGACAGTAGACTTGACATTCAGTATGCAGTGCATTCATTAACATCATGTCTACTGCTGGATTGAAACAGAGAAGAATAATATCTGGAGCAGGAAGAGAAGTCATCCTTAAAAATGTTATTAGAGTATTGGTGGCATTGATAGAAGACTACACAATAACCTCCTACTCAAACACACTTTAAGGGGGGGAAACTATTCCCCCTTTGAAACAAGGAAGACAACCATGCCCTCATTTTATATGTGTGTGTGTGTGTGTAAGAGTGAAAGAACAGGAGAAACCTGAGCCATATAATATCCAAAAGTTGAGGAATGAATCTTGATGAAATCTTAGAAGCCAAAGGCAGGGGTAAGCATTTAAGGCCATCAGATGTGTGTGTGTATTGTAACAACTGTGTTTTCCCATTTTGTTTGCTGTCCATGGATATGATATCCACATTTGCAGGGAAATCATTTTACATGAGATACATCTTTGTACAATCAGGACAATTAAATGTACATCAAGAGTGGCAATGACAAATCCGCCTGGGTCCACCAAGGCATTTAGCTTGTCAAGTAGATGTACAAAGGAGGTTAAGCAAAATGTTTAATAGAAATCTCCTTCCTGCCCCCTCAGGACCACATACATCCTCTGGGGTTGACTTGTGATTAATTAAACATTCCCTCCCCCCCCATGCAAGGCAATCAAGAAATTCCTCTTTTATTCTGATTTACTGGCAAAGCTGCAGACAACAAAACAATTCATCTACATGTCTGTACTAATTTTTCATTCATCCCATAGCAGCATGCCAAATATGAGCACTTACAGTAATGTCATATCAGAATATCATGAGGAAATTGTTTTCCACCACTTGTCTCAGAGATTTCAGTTACTTGTCGTTATTCTGGCTTCTAGCAATGAGTTGGATATAGGCACAGAGGCCAGAATTCTTTTTGTGACAGATTTACACTAGCACAACGTGGTTCCATTAGCGTAAGAATTTTTCCTAACATTGTGAAAGAAGATACCTAGTACATAAATAATGGTTTGACCCAGTAGCTGTGTTTTCCCCATGCTGCACAATAGCTGCTGGGCAGTGCCAAGGCACAGGTCTATTCCACATCCAAAAAGCCCATTGACTGGCTAGAACAGCTCCATTGTACCTAGCTTGCAACTGTCACTCTCCTGGACCTTCTGTATTAGTATTCTGCAGGAAATGTGTACCTTGCCAGCTTCAAATAGGATCACAACCAGAGGCTAAGAAACTAGTAGCCCAGGAAATGAGCCACTTGGTGCCAGCAGAGGACTCACATGGCCCAGTCCTTTAGCCTGGACCACCATCTGTAATACCTGAGCCCAACTCCATTAATGGGGGAGCACATCCACTTCCAAGAGATCCACAGAATAAGAACATGAGAATGTAAAAAGCAGTGAAGGGAGTGTTACTGGGTTCCGAGTCTGTCCTTACAGAGCTTTCCATTTTACAAGGGTGTGTGTGTGAAGCCTGAGAGATATCCTGACATAATAGAATTCAATATGTCTCAGATCTTGAAGCAAACTCCTCAGCAGGTTTTCTCCCTGGTAATATCTGGCTGCTTTGCTGCCGTTCCCTTTGTTTTGTTAGCAGAACACGACAAGCCAGTGTTTTGTTAACAAAACATGACAACACCTCACTTGCATGTGTAATGGCCAGTTGCAGTGACTGAAAAGAGATGTTTGACTGGAAAGAAAAGAAGATTGGTTAGATATAATGAGCGAGGATTGTATTAAAACATCCCTGTGCTAGAACATCTAAACAGTGTCACTGTATGTTTAGCTGAATATACGTAGGTCAGGGATGCTTCCCCCCTCCATCATAGTGACCACATGCTTTATGCTGAAAAGGGGTTTTGCAGAAAATAATGGCACTGCCATTTTGCACTATTACTTCTTGTTTAAGATGTTTGCAGATGACAATCCAAAGCCCACCAAATTGGGCACTGGTACCCTGAGGTACATTCATTTCAGATTTTTTTAAAAATAAAAAATAAAAGATTGAACTTTTTATTATTCAGGTTAAAGAAAACTGCCAATCTTTAAATTATCAATGGGATTTTAGCTAGATGAGGCTCTGGGAACACTGTTTGTTCAGATAGTTCCACCCACATTCCTGCCAAATAGATCTGATTGCTTTAGGGTCTGTTTTCATACACAAAACATAAAGCAGCTTCTGAGTTATTTGTGTTTATAACATGAAAACTGAATTGGCTTGCAAACTCTCTGCATGCCTTCCTTAATAGGAAGATAAAAGACTCAGGAATTTTCAGAATTAAAATGAGCAACAACTTTATTAACTTCGTTTTTTGTGGGTTTTTCAGGCTATGTGGCCATGTTCTAGAAGAGTTTCTTCCTGACGTTTGCCAGCATCTGTGGCTGGCATCTTCAGAGAATGCTTGCCTGGAAAGGAGTTGGGTATATATTGTATGACCTGGAAAGGCAGGAGTGATTTGCATGTGTATGTTCTGTTGCTGATGGCAGCCTCAGGGTGGGAGGGTATGCAAAAGAGAATTAGTGTCTGCTTGATTAGTGCTCATTGTCTGCTGGGAAACCCCAACCCTGGGAGATTTCTCATTTGCATTTGTTGAGTCTTCGTCTTGGTATTTTTCAGGACTGGTAGCCAAATCTTGTTTACTTTAAGGGTTTCCTCTTTCCTGTTGAAATTGTCCAGATGTTTGTGGATTTTAATGGCTTCCCTGTGCATCCTAACATGGTAGTTGTTGGCATGGTCCAGAATTTCAGTGTTTTCAAACAGCATTTTATGCCCAGGATGGTTTATAACATGTTCTGCTACTGCTGATTTTCCCAGCTGACCCAGTCTGCAGTGACTCTTGAATCTTGTTTGCACACTGCATTTGGTGGTTCCTATGTAGACTTGTCCGCAGCTGCATGGTATGCGGTAAACTCTTACAGCTGTGAGAGGGTCTCTCTGGTCCTTGACTGAGTGAAGCATTTGCTGGATTTTCTTCGTTGGTTTGGAAACCATTCGAAGGTTGTGTTTCATCACCAATTTTCCTATTCTGTCTGTGACTCCTTTGATGTATGGTAAAAATACCTTCCCTTTGGATGGTTGTTTGTCTTCCCTCCTCTGGGTTTTTCTGGGCATGGCAGCCCTTCTGATGTCTGACCTGGAATAACCATTAGCCCAGGGGTCGGCAACCCCCAGCCCGCGGGCCAGATGTGGCCCGCGGAGGCAGCAGGACCAGCCCCAGCCTGGTCCTGCTGCCGCTGCTGCCGCTGCTGCCACTACCACCACCTCCTCCTCCACCTCCTCCTCCACCTCCTCCTGGGCCGTGTGACCGTGCTGCCCTCCTCCTCCTCCACCGCGCGGAGGAGGAAAAGGAGGGTCGTGCGGCCTGGGGCAGAGGAGGCAAAGGGGGAAGCCCCGTGTCGCCCTCCCCGCACTGCCCTCCCTGCCTCGCCGCGCGGCCCCGCGCTGCCCACCTCCTTCTCCTCTGCCTCCTCCGCTCCGACCCCAGGCTGCGTGGCACATGGAGGAGGGGGGAGGAGAAGAAGGAAGAGGAGGAAGAGGAGGAGGGGGAGGAGGAGGAGGAGGAGGAGGAGGAGGAGGAGAAGAAGAAGAAAGAGGAGGAAGAGGAGAAGGAAGAAGAGGAGGGGGAGGAGAAGAAGGAGGAGGAGGAGGAGGGAGGGGAGGAAGGGGAGGAGGAGGAGGGGGAGGGGGAGGAGGGGGGGGAGGAGAAGGAGGACGAGGAGGAGGGGGAAGAGAAGGAGGACGAGGAGGAAGAGGAGGAGGGAGGAGGAGAAGAAGGAAGAGGAGGAAGAGGAAGAAGGAGGAGAAGAAGGAAGAGGAGGAAGAGGAGAAGGAAGAGGAGGAGGGGGGAGGAGAAGAAGGAGGAGGAGGAGGGGGAGGAGGAGGAAGAGGAGGAGGGGGAGCAGAAGAAGGAGGTGGTGAGTGGCCAGAGGCCTCAAGGTTTTTCAAATTTTATTTTGTGTGCTTTAAGTGCTAACAAGTCTCCCTTGCTTTGACAATGATAGTGTGGTGGTGGTGATGATGATGATGATGATGATGATGATGATGATGATGATGATGATGATATGAGTCAGCTTGAGAGGGATGCAGGCACTGTTTCAGAAGCCGAGAGAGTGTCACCTTCCAAAGTGTGTTTTGGGTGCTTTTAATGCTAACAAGTCTCCCTTGTTTTGACAGTGATAGTGTGATGATGATGATGATGATGATGATGATGATGATGATGATGATGATGATGATGATATGAGTCAGCTTGAGAGGCATGCACACACTGTTTCTGAAGCCAAGAGAGTGTGACTTTCCGAAGTGCCTTTTCTGTGTGTTTTTGGTTCTTTAATGGTGATATTGATATCAGAAAGCCTCTGAAGCAAGGCCAATGTAAATTGCTGTGATTTTTACAAACTCATGCGCAGTGAAGAAAAACCAAAGTCCCCTGACCAAGTACACACTTCTGAGAAGTACACTTGGTGCAAGAACTGTGAAACCACCTTGACATGTTCAATATGCATAGCCATGTGAACCCATGTTCAGTGTGAAACCCAAAGAGATTGGTTATGCAATAAGCCTCTGAAATATGCAAGAGGCCATCTTAAGTAAAGCCATGTTCAATGCCCAAATGTGCTGTTTGGAATGGGGGGAGGGGGGGCTGGCCAGAAAGGGAAGTCCATTTCTGCCATCTGTCTAGGAATAATGCCCAAATGACCTCCATTTTGATCATGCCTAAGAAACATTCATTTATATTAACATTTTTTAAAAATCATCCAATTTTTTGGCATGTCCTCCATTTTTAAAAAATGTGTCCTACATTTGAAAATGTTGTCCTATATTATTTAATTTTTTTTTTTCTCCCCCCCCCCCCCCCCCGGTTGTCTGAGGGACACCAACCCGGCCCCCAGCTTAAAAAGGTTGCCTACCCCTGATCTGCATGCAGTGAACTACAGCCTCTCTTCTTTATGGCCGTCAAGAGAGAGAAGGGGAAGGAAAAGGTTAGGATGCATAGAGTGTCTTAATCAGTTCTAAGAACCTATGGCCTGTTACAAACTGCCAAAATAAAGCTGCTTCGGGTCTCTTTGGAGGTATGCTATTTAAATGATGCATGGGTCCTAAGAGTCTGGAGGTTGTGCCAAAGCCACACTCCATTCCTAAGCACTGGAGTGCAGCTTTAGTGCAGCTTCCGGATTCTTAGGGCGCATGCATCATTTAAACAGCATACCTCCAAAGAGACCCGAAGCAGCTTTATTTTGGCAGTCTGTAACAGGCTATGAGTCTCTATTTGTGATTTATCTGTTTGCAATTCCTAATTGACTCTTTTTCTTTCTTTTTTTATAACATAAAATGCAAGAGCAGGCCATTCTACAAGCTTGATTTTATGGGTTTTGTTTCTAAACAAAATTCAATTGTTTGTAGGACATTTCTTTGAAAAAGACCTTATTGAAAAGTTTACTTATTTGGGCACTAATCTAACTGACCTTTTACAGTTAAGGCAAAATGTACCAGCTGTGCAAAAGGGTCTCAGGTGCACTCTGGAATATACTTTATTGATTTGCCTCTTCTGTGTAGCTAACAAATATATTTCCAGCTTCCTTCAAAACAGCTTGATCAAATCAAGAATCCTTTTTTCTGATGCCAAATAAGTGAAAATGGTAGGCTGCTTCAACAACTGTTAATAAGGAAAGATTTACACACATCATTCCAAGTGGAGTTTGCAGTGTAGCTCTCAAGGTGATGGATAACATGAAAATGACAGATATATGTAGATTCTATTTGCTTATTTAATTGTTCCTTATTCTCTAATGTTGTGATCTAATTGTCTATCACTGGAAAAAACCATGCACAGAAAGACCTGTACATACAAGATATATTGTTAGAAGGAGGGAATTGATTGCATAAATGCTACTGAGGAGGCTTAATGGTTCCTGACTTGATCAGTCCCTTAGATGGGAGATTGCTTGGAGCATCACATTTACAGCCACATATAATTTAAATCAGTATAGGAACACTGGAAGAGTCCTTCCGGTTCAGACAACATTTCTAGCCTTTCCAACATTTGTGGTCAATTTACAGGTGCCTTCAAGAAGTAATAGTACCATTCTATTTTGCTTTGGTTGCCTGCAGTACTATTAAATACAGTTTGGGATATTGATAATGATATTGAATGATATTGACAAGCTTGAATTGACAAGCAGTGTGATAAAGATGGTAAAAGCCCTGGGAACCAATACCTATGAAGAACAGTTAAAGAAACCAGGCATGTTTTGCCTGCAAAAAGGAAAACATTAAAGGATGATATGACAGCCATCGTCAAATATCTGAAAGGCTGTCATGTAGAAGGTGGTGCAAGGATGTTCTAGAAAATAGGCCTTAAAACAGTAGATTCAAATTATAAAAACAGGAGATGCCTTTCCAACTCAACATTGAGAAGAACTTTCTGAAGCTAAGAGAAGTTTGACTAGACTATTTTGTAAGGGCTCTGTTGGAGGTGTTTAAACAGAGATTAGATGGCCAGCTCTCAGGAATGCTTTATCTGTGGATTCCTGCACTTGCAGGGGCACCTCCAGTACCTTCCAACTACCAGTATAATTCTTAGAAGAATGGAATACAGTATGTGTATAATTTTGTGGTTCATTCATTTGTATTTCCATTCCCGTTATGCTTTTCTTAGGGCATCCCCTCACACAAATGCATTGATATGTTTATCCATGGATCCACTGCTAAATTGATATTGTTTTTAAAAGTTGGGTTTTGGAGTGCCATGGCCCACAACTGGTTTCCTATTGATTTTGCTAATACAGGAGAGAGAAATAATCAGTTTGTCTGGGTGACCCACAAAATCAAAGATTTCATACATTACCAATACAAAATATAAATCCGGCTTCATACCATTCTCATTGTGATCTAGACTTTCTTTTTTTCCTTACTGTTCTCCTCAAAGGGGCAGCCTGGAATTTAAGTCTAATTCTAGTGATTCTAACCATCAATCTTACCATCCCCTTACAATATAAACAGAAAGGGGGCATAAGTTCATGTCTGAGTTCAGAGAACAGGTACTGTGGTAATACTAACACATTGTCAAAGCATGATAACCTGCATTACAAATGTTCATTTACTTTGCCTAACTATTCTGCACTGGAGTGGTTCTTAATCATTCTGAATTTTGTTAGAATATCCCCAATCATGCACACTAGACAAGAGCAAATGTAATAAGTATAATAGAAAATCAGAGCTGTGAATACAAGTAAGTGACTCTTTTTACCAATTAAACATGATGGTAGATAAAACAAGTTTGCTTTGTGTTTGAAATTTATTTTGAATAGTCATAGGCCATCCAAGCAGAGTTATCTGGCTTTTACACACATTACAGAATACTAGTACACCATCTAAAATTACCTCTAGTAGTAATAAAAATATCTATTTTCTTATCATGCCTGCTTTCCACCCATTTAGAAATCTTTGTGTTTCACTGGATGTTACATTTTCAAAAACTAGGGATCAGCCAATGTTTGGCTGGAATCCTGTTGAAGTCTTATAGCTATATAAATTCCCCCATGGAAACAGCTGGGCATTTTGATTCAGTTCAAGATTGTGAAAGCAAGCAGTGCATGTAGTGCCATTGTGCATGGATGCATATCAGATTGCTCATTTGTGTTTGTGTTCACTTGCACAACATTACCATGCAACACAATCACTGTGTAACTCCACATGCAGAGATGTACACTACGTAGCTCTGATATAGAATCTTGTGTGTTCATCCATCCTAGCAACCCTGATTACAATCCTGAGTGTTATCAGAAACGCTTATATAATTTAGCAGAGCCTAGTCTGAATGCCTACTATCTCCACTCATGTTCTGCCTTAATTAGGAACAGTTTCCACAGATTCAACATTAGCCACTTTCCTCACCTTGCTCTGTCTACCATCTAGGCTGATGAAGAATTTTGGAGAACCTGAAAGCTTGCACACTATTTTGTGATCTCTGGTTGGCTTAATAAAGGCAATGATCTAATTCTTGATATTTACCCCCTCATGAACTGGGCTGCCTTGGCTTTTTGTGTGACTCTGCTCTGTCAACAGAAATGTTAAGGTTTGTGGGCAAAGGTTACACAACTGTACAATCTTTTCTTTAGCATGAGAGATAACAAATATCAAGCAGCTGCAATTCTGATCATAGAATCATAGAATCGTAGAGTTGGAAGAGACCACAAGGGCCATCCAGTCCAACCCCCTGCCATGCAGGAAATCCAATCAAAGCATCCCCAATAGATGGCCATCTAGCCTCTGCTTAAAGACCTCCAAGGAAGGAGACTCCACTACACTCTGAGGGAGTCTGTTCCACTGTCGAACAGCCCTTACTGTCAGAAAGTTCTTCCTAATGTTGAGGTGGAATCTCTTTTCCTGTAGCTTGCATCCCTTGTTCCGGGTCCTGTTCTCTGGAGCAGCAGAAAACAAGCTTGCTCCTTCCTCAATATGACATCCTTTCAAATATTTAAACAGGGCTATCATATCACCTCTTAACCTTCTCTTCTCCAGGCTAAACATCCCCAGCTCCCTGAGTCATTCTTCATAGGGCAAGGTTTCCAGACCTTTCACCATTTTAGTCGCCCTCCTTTGGACACGCTCCAGTTTCTCAATGTCCTTTTTGAATTGTGGTGCCCAAAAAGGACATTGAGGCGGGGTACAAACCGCCGCTTTGCGGCGGTCCCCCGCCGCCGCCATTTGCTCCGTGCGGGAGCCGCAGCAGCTAAACCGCGCGACTCCTGCGCAGAGCAAAAAAGAAGCTCAATTTCGGAGCTTCTTTCTGCGGCGCCTCTATGACGTCGCGAGGCGCCGCAGGTGCATTCGCGATGTCATAGGCGCCGCGACACGTCTGGACGTTATGCGTCCAGTACGTAAAGATGGCGGCGCCCATGTGGAAGGGGCGTCGCCATCTTGTACGTACTGTATACGTACTAGGGTTAGGGGGGTGCGGAAGCACCGCCCCTTCCTAACCCTAGTACGTATACAGTACGTACTATATGGCGGTGTGTATCCCGCCTGAGAAACTGATGTTCAGAAGACTATACTGTAGTTTCTACTAATTATTGAAAATAGAAACAGATGGTCCTGAAGATGGATTGGGGCCACAGCAACCACATGTCATGGCCCCAATGCGCCTTGAAGCTGACCAAAAAAAGAGTGTCAGAGATCCGCTCTTTTTTCAGCCGGGGAAAATCTGTTTTTTCCCACTGCACCATGGCCCCATGGCAGCTTTATGACACTCTGGCAGCATGTGGCGTGTAAATACTATACTGCCAGGATGTCATGAAGCCACTCACATCTGGGCAGCCAGGCAGCTTCAAGTTGGCTTCCCGACATCATTGGGACATCTATTGTCCAAACACTACACACTGATGATGCCTGGAAGTGGACTTTTTTTGGTCATCTGCTCCAGCTGCCACACGCCCGGAAGACCACGTGCGCACCCGTGCCGGACTGTGCCAGCTGTTGGCGGGGGGCGGAACAAGGGAGAGGCGCCGGTGGGAGCAGCGACCTTAAAGCCGGCCCGCCAGCTTCCCAGACGCTACCACACGCCCCAAAGACCACACGTGCACCCACTTGTTGAGGGTTTTTTGTGTTTTTTTTAATAGGGGAGGGGGGAATGTTGCATGTTTACATTATATATTAGGGCTTTACCAGTCAGAGGAACTCCATTGAGCAGGCAGAGAGTCTTTATAGTAGAACTACCAAACAGCATACTAGTTTAGGATGCCACTGATAAAACTAGGTTTTTTCCTAGGTTTTATCCATCATTTTACTTACTGCCTCGTATTAGCATACATCATGTTGGCAACTTTATCAGTAATACAAGAACTAGGCAAACATACAAAGATGAGAGCAAATGATAACTGTAATACACACTGGATATTGTAGCAAAGTTGCTTTGGTTTGTACTTAAGTACTGTAGAGTTATTTTCCAAATCCGGGATAGAAGGAAGGATATTAGAAGAAGGGTACAAGAAGATAAGAAGATATGCATGCAGAAATAAACTGTTGTATAGAAATTTATTTTTACTTTATTGTTCTGTTTATAACGGATACATAGATATTATGGTTTATTTGCTTTAAAAGTTAAGCTTGATTTTAATTGAAATTTAATAAAGATTATTTTAAAAAAAAAAGGAACACACAATCAAAGCCTATTCAGCTCCAACAACAGCTCCAACAAATGGCCATCCACAGCCTCTATTTAAAAACCTCCTAAGAAGGAGACTCCAGCACACTTTGAAGGAGTACGTTCCCCTGTCAAACAGCTCTTACTGCCAGGAAGTTCTTCCTAATGCTGAGGTGGAATCTCTTTTCCTTTTCTTTGCTTGGTGATCTTTTCATGTGTCACAGACCATGTGGTAAACCTCTGCCCTTCTGACTCATCACAACTAGACATAGGTTCTCATTTGACAGTCTTGCAGAAATAACCAGGAAGATTATAAATATCAACTACTGCCTGTAACAAGAATGAAGACATTTTGTCTCTCCTGGGGTTTAAGCTACAAAACTCATCAGCCTCAGTGTGACCAATATTGAGAGAATGTGATAGATGGTATCCTAAACATCTAGTTTGTTTAAACTTCCTTAATTCTGAACTATAAGGATCAGACTGGAAGCAAATAGCTGGAAAAGGAGGCATGCCAGTTAAAGTCCCATGCTTAACTCTGTTCTAGAAACACTGGTTAATAAGAGTTAGTGCTGCTGCTTCATCATTATCTATAGTGAGAGAAGTCAGATGAAGATGTGACTCTCTCCCTTCCTAAATCACTGCACAAAACAAATCTCACTTATATCAGAAACAGCAGCCTTCTGCACTTCAGGTCTCCCAAGTCAATCCTTCCTCCTTACAGGCTTCTCCTCCTCTCCCTGTATACCTACAAATAAAATATCAATTTAAGTTACTTGACAGAGGCAGGATTTGACGTTTGCTTTTTACTGGTGATGAGTCAGAAGACATTTTAAAAGAAAACCTATTTTCTTTCAAAACATGTCCTTATGTAAGTAATTGGGGCAATGGATTCAAAAGAAAAACATTTTCCACACAAATATAGAAATGGAAATGACCTCAGGGAAGTCTATTGAGTACATTTCCAATTGACCTTATTTCTGTCCCATGCTTGGTTTCCTTCCTGTATCTTCTCCAGTGCTATACTGATCAAATTACAGTCCTATTTCCTTGGCTCTTGGGAAGATAGTCCTTCTAGCAGACAGCACACAAAGACACACACACTACCCCAATTTTGGTGGGCACTCTCAGAAATGAAATTGGCTTGGGTTCTAATCAGCAAAAGATGAGAAAGAAGCTCGTGAAAGGTGAATTACCCATCTTGTCCAGCCACTAGTACCCCTTTTTCTCCCCACAAACCCTTTCTGGAGTGAAGTCAAAAGCTTTCATGACTGGCATCCATAGTTTTTTGTGGGTTTTTAAGGCTATGTGACCATGTTCTAGAAGAATTTATTCTTGATGTTTTGCCTGCATCTGTGGCTGAAGATGCCAGCCACAGATGCAAGCGAAACATCAGGAATAAACTCTTTTAGAACATGGCCACATAGCTCGAAAAACCTTTCTGGATTGTTACTCCTTTCTCCACTGAACAAAATGGAATGAAGTAATGAGAAGGGAATCTTCAGGGGATGGAAGTGACCAGAGTAAAGTGGCGTAACCCAGTTCAACCAGAGAAAACACATGCAAGTAGCTTCCACTTAATTTTCAGTGGTTCCCTGTTGCCTTTTGTCCCTCATTCCATATTCCCAGATCCTACCTTGAGAAGCTTTTTGTAGGCTGAAGAGGAGCTGGAGGAGGAAAAGCAGGTAAATGGTGGGAAGGACTGAGCTTGGGGAAAGAGGAAGAAGTTGAATTATAAGGCTCTATTCCTTATATGAGCCATTAGAGATTGTATTTCTTGTCTGGACATAGACATTCAGCATGCAGCTCAAAGAGATTGTTATGTAAACAGGGGGGAAGTAAATAAAATATGTATCAGTGGAAACATGGACATTTTTCTCAGTACATTGTGGCCATGTTTATGGTTCTCCAAGTAAATAAATTCCCAGGGACAATCATGTGCTCATTAGTTATATTTCATTTGCAATATGTCAATCAATCCTCTGACAAATATGAATCACGTATTATGAACTGGATCATCACATATATGCATACTCACATAAAGGATGCAATGAATACAGTTAGCATTCAGATTTTGTATATGTGTTTTCATGTCTGCCTGCTCTACAGAATAAACCTTGTTACGGAAGTTTTACCGTTTCTGTCTGAGTTGGAGGAAATATTTATTTTCTGTAATATCACTATTCATTTACCAAGAGAAGATGTATAACCCTATTGTGACATGTGTTCCAACAAACAATATGGTAATTTCTAAGGAAAAACTATATTCTGTTGGTGATTAAAAGCTAAATTTATAGTCCCATCTCCCTCTGTGTTGAGTAAATCCTATTATTTTCAATTCTGTTCTGCAAATATAGATTTCAGGACATGTTTGTCTGCATTCTTTAAAACATTTATGAACATTGAACAGATGCATTTGTTTTAAGCATATTTTTGTATTTGAACACTTTTCCCTTTGGTTTTTAATATGGATGCTGTTCATCACATATTGAATAAAGCAACTCTTACTGAACTCAGTGCCTCAACCCAAATCACATTGTCTGTATAAATATTTTAGAAACTGTGCAGAACAAAAACAGTCATGTCTATATGTGAAGCATTAGACAAAAAATAAATAAATTTAAATTACTATTCCACTGTTCCCTAGTCTTACATTTGTCAGAATGAACTGACATCAAATATCCATGTAGAGAGCCAGCATGGTGTAGTGGTTTGAATGTTTGACTCTGGAGACCAGGATCCAAATCCCCACTCAGCCATGGAAACCCACTGAGTAGATCACACTCTCTCAGCCTCAGAAGAAAGCAAAGGCAACCTCCCTCTGAACAAATCTTGGCAGGAAAATTTCATGATAAATTTGTCTTAGAGGTGCCAAGAATAGGAAAAGACTTGAAGGCACAAAACAACAATCTGGGTAGTAGTACTAGTTAAGAATGAGTGAGAATGTTATTTTGAAATAAAACTGTATCGACATTTTGTTCCATTTAGGATGGAAAAATCTTTAAATTTTAACAAATGCAAAAAAAAAAAAGTATTAATACAAAGCCATGGATCTGGGTATTCTGGGTTTGATTCCCTGTAGATTCTACCTCATTAGTATTTGATTCAGGAATCCTTATATTTAATACAGCTATCATATGCAGGTACAATATGGCCTTATTCATACTGAGTTCTTCCAGTTTCTTTCTATGATACTTATGTAGAAATGTGCAAGTTTTGGGAAGTTCTTGAAATAAATCCAATTTCTCATCAAACCCTATTCGATGTTGTCAATGCATCATTGTGTGCACACATACTGAAGAATTTGTGGCACTGACTTTGGTGACGTCACAAAGATTTCTACTGTCTGTAGTATGAAAATTAGCCTTTTTGATTTGCCTGAGAAGTTAGACTTATTAATCAACAGTACAGCTGAGAGATTTGCCTAAATGCCCTAAAGGCGCCAGATCACTTCGGATCTTGAAAGCTAAGCCGGGTCTGCCCTGGTTAATACTTGGAGAATGGCAACAAATACCAGGTGCTGTAGGCTATATTTCAAATGAAGGCAATAGCAAAGCCACCTCTGAGTATTCTTTAGTTAAGAAAGCCCTGTGAAATTCATGTGGTTGCCATAAACAAGTAGGCAACATGATGGGAAACACAGACACATGTAGCAAAGCTGGGCCTTTGTACATCATTCCAGTACTAATTTTTTTTTTATTTTGATCCAAACAGATGATGATGCTAGAAAGAGAACCACACAATGGCTGTGAGCTTTGGCTTGTTCACCTCTGTTTGGTTTATCTGACTGGAAAGATGGGGAAAGAAAGAAGCTATGGTTGATTAGTTATGTGTTGTATAGGACCAGTTGTCACGAAGTGGAACATTTACATTTTCTTTTCCAAATGAGCTCACTGCTCATTTCAGGCTACAAGTTACATTAACTGAAGCAAACACTGCTTCTCTTCCCAAACTTGTCGCCAACACAAAATCCACCCATTTTAAACATTATTAGCTGTTTGGCAACATCATTGCTGCTAAGAAAAATCTTGGCACAACTAGGAGTCACTGAATAATTTAGGCTGTTGGCAGCTGGAGCAAAAAGAACATGCACATACCTAGGAGATAAGCATGGAGCTCTGGAGCTCTATATAGCAGTTCAGAGTGATGCCTGTGTCTGAATGAACTAAGCTGTGTAGGCAAGTGACAGACAATGCATAAGAATGGTGAAGGTGTAACTAGTAAATTCTCTGTATATAGAGAGATCTTGTAGCACTTTTGAGACTAAAGGAAAATCCTGGCCTTGAAAAGCCGTATGATAAGTCCAGGCTGCAGATGGGCAAATGCAGTAAGACCTATCTTTGAAGTTAAACACAAGTTTATCCCGTTGGGAAAACGATGGAATAAAGCCCATGTGATAATCTCCTAACTGAAAGAAAGAAGTTGGCAGCATGAGCTTTCATACACTTAAGTCTGCTTCCTCAGATGCATTACTTAAGTCTACAAAAGCTCATGCTGCCAACTTCTTTCTTTCAGTTAGTCTCAAAGGTGCTACAACATCTCTCTACATAGTGATTCTAGAGACTAACATGGCTGTATCTTTGAATTCTAGTAAATTCTCTGGCATCTTTCGGTCTGTACTCTGATGATTTGCATTTCAAGCATGCAGAATGCCTTTGTCTTTTTGATGGCCCATGGTATCCATGAAACTGATCTGATCCTATTCTCCCGTTAATGAAGAAAGGAGGATTATATGCAAAGCAGAGATGTGAAAATCTGTTAGTCTTTTTGCTGAGTTTCAGAAGCCCCTCCCCCCGGTATCATCATCATCATCATCATCATCATCATCATCATCATCATCATCATCTTATTTTATTTATTTACATCCTATGTTTCTCCCAATATAAGGCCTCATGGTGGCTAACAACAACTTTCCAACAATACAATTCAAAAACAATATAAAAATAAGTTTAAAAACAATTAAATAATTTAAAAAGTTGAACCACCTATGCATTGAATATATTAAAATGTACAAAAAGCTATATACAGACCAGATATCTGACTTGCAGGTTGAGACTTTTTTTTTCTTTTCCTTTTTTCTCATATAGGAACACATTCTTATTTTTGTATGTATTTTTTTTTCCAAAAATGTATCTGTTATGTACCTGTTGCATTCTAATGTCTGCAATTTGTATGCATGTTCAACAATGATGAGAGTGTGTACATTTTTCAGTTGTATGAGTTTATCAAACGTATGCATAATTTTGTGTGTATTTTTCTTCACCAAAATTCACTGCAACCCTTGGAAATGTATGGATTTGCAAGGCCAAGCTGTATCTCATGCAATCTTGAGAAGAATAAAATTGAGACTTTTGTAGACAAATGTGAATGCAACAAATTTCTTTGCCACCCCTAATGAGAATTCCAACTACTCTTGTACCTATCCTTACCCACACTTCTTTAAAAATGTCAAGACAATCTTCACCAAGGTTATTCTTTCCCTTATTTCTCTCTATGCCTTACAGTTTGATTTTCTGGGGAAGGGAAGTGAGAGGTGTGCACACACACACACACACTGGGGGGAAAATGAGAAAAGAGGGGGGAGAGAGTAAAAGAGAGATGGAGAGAATAAGCGTGTGTCTTATAGATTTCTGTGACAGCTAGTAGACAGGTATGATAGAATATAATGAGAAATGAACACAGTCCTCCCACTCGCAATGTCAGTAAGCAGGCCAAATAATGCGAAAGAATTAACTACTCTCCCTACTCCCACATCTATAAATTCCCTATACATGCACACTGATTTAATAATCAGTGGTCATTCAGATGCAGTGGAAATGAATTATGTGGAAGAGCAACCATGTTCACTTCTATGTGATTCAAGGAACCCATAGAATAAATTAATAAAATACACTGGGATCTTGGTATCCAGGGGGGGATCCATTTCAGAACCCCCCCCCATGGATACCAAAATCAGTGGATGTTCAAGTCCCCTTGTCCCCAATGTACATACACATGGCTGTGCCACCATTAGCAACAGCCCCTGTTGTCCCCAGTGACCGCACCTGTGCACTTGCTGCCTTTAGGGACAATGTGGGCTTGCCATCCACGGATGCTTGACTCTATGGATGGCAAGTCCCCAGATACCAAGGTCCCACTGTATTGACTGGCATCCTGTTCATGATATACACAGGCATATACCTGTGGAATGCCTCCACATGCTATGTCTTTTCTTGTCTTTTCTTTTAGGGGAAGTGTCATTGTAGGGGCTGATATTCAGATCTCAGTGGATTATGTCATCAGTGTTTATCTGGTTATGTCCCCATAGCTGAATAGTTTTCTGATTCCTCCCACTGTCCACCAACAACTGAATGGCCTGGGGTAGTGCTGCAGTGGCTAAATAGTGATCAAAGTGGTGGATCAGAGGAGAGACATAATGCGGATTTCTTTCAGAACAGAAATGTATAGCACTGTGTTGTTAGACCCAATAAACTA